>NC_066589.1:7245000-7442500 GCF_905475345.1 Vespula vulgaris
TATTTTTTATTCTCTTTTAAAATTTTTTTTTTCCTATTTTCTTTTTTGCTTATTTCTTCTTTTTTTACAAATCTTCTCAAATTCCTTTCGTCTTAACCTACTGTTCCAACTAATATCTTGCTACTACTTCTTATAAAAACGAAAAAAAAAAAGAAAAGAAAGGAAAAGAAATGAATATAAGATATATATTGTTATATAAAAGTATTATTAAAGTTAAATATCCGTCTAATAAAATCTCTGACGAGTAATACAATAAATGATAATTATGTGAGGAATTTGATATATGTATATGTGTATCTTCAAATTTGTAATATGTCTTTCGTGATATAATCAATGAAAAATAAAAAATAAAAATGAAAATAAAAATGAAAAGGGAAGAGAAAAAATGACATGATCAGTTTTTAAAGAAATTAAGATAAAAATATATAATACGTAAACGAACGATAAAGAAACGCGTACTATAAATATGTGCATGCTAAAAAGAAAGATATGTCTTAAAAATTTCCATTCATCCTTCTATGATCTAAAAAAATTACATATACATAAACATACATACATACATACCTGCATACATACATACATACATATATATATATACACATATATAAAATGCATGCATACGTACGAATCAGTTATTTAAGAAATTATAATCAAGATCGTGTAATACGAAATGAACGATAACATGTACCAACTATATAAACGGATGCATGTGTTAAGAATAAGAAAATGTAGGTGGGTGGATGAGGGGTGAGTCGGGAACGGAGGAAGAGCATACACGCTAATGTAATCAGATTAGAGTGATTTCCACGAAGAGAGACAGAAAGAGAGAAAAAGAGAGAGAGAGAGAGAGAGAGAGAGAGATTGAACGCATTAGAATGAAATTCGCCCACGGAAGACGAAAAGTCAAGATGTTTTCCAGCTTGCTCAACCACCACTACTAACAACATCACCGCCACTATACCACCACACTACCATCACGAGTATCACTACTACCATCACGACCAACATCCAACACCTACTCAGACACGTGCGCGAACTAGATGGATATATTTATCGTTCCTATGAGCAACGTTTTCCCTCGAACGAACGTGATTCAAAGCACGAACGAATGAACACAAAACGGTAACAGACACAAAACTGGCACAAAACGTTTTACGTGAGTTAGCTAAAATCGTTCCGTTTACGAAAATCACGAATGCGAATTCGTTTTTTATCTATCCGAGGTACATACGTATAAATAAGTATAAATAAGTATAAATACGTGTATATATATATTTATTTATATATTTATTATGTTTATTATATATTTTTTTATTTTATATATATATATATATATATATATATATATATATATATATAGTATTTTGTGTATATATTTGTGTGTATACGGACATATATATACACAAGTATATCAACGACAATATCGTGCGAGCGTCCAATTTATTTTTCAATATCCCGAAAAGCAATGTGTCGTGTTTGACTTTCGAATTCAGGATTTTCGATAGATTTTTTGTTGTTCTTTTTCTACAATTTCTTTTTTTATATATATATATTTTTTTGGCAGGGAACACGCAGGGGTACGCCGAGAATAAAAATAAAACAAACGAGGTGAAGAGAGAAGGAAAAGAAACAGGAAAAAGAAAAAAAAAACAACATAATACACCATCGAAACCACCGATCGCGCTTTTTCTGTAAAGCAAATATTTCCTATCAAATCGTGTGTTCTTTCTCATAGCACGAAGAAACTATATATATATATATATATATATATATATATATATATATATATATATATATATATATGGCGCACATACATACATACATACATACATACATACATACATATGTATCTACCTAATACTTTTTTTCACGATATGCCATTCGAACGACACCAACGAAATATCCTATTTTTGTTTCATCGGACTACGCGTTCGTTTTTTGATTTCTTTCTTTCTTTCCTTTTTTTTCCTTTTTTCTTTTTTTTCTATTTCGTTGTCCTATTTCATTGTTATCCTACCATGTGCACACGAGTTTAAATACACTATAAAGGACTCTGATATTATGCCACGAGCCAGCACGTGACCGTGAAGAAAATTTGTATTATTTGTGTATTAGAATAAAATTACTAGAATAGAACTACTCGAAGAGATATATAATGTGTAGAGAATAATAATCAAGTTGTAAGATTATGCTTTCTCTCTCTCTCTCTCTCTCTCTCTCTTTCTCGCACACTCGAATAAATGTGAAGATGAGGCATCACGAGATAGTGGTAACTCGACTTGACGATGTACATACGTAACATTTGCAAAGTGGGTCACAGTGCTATAAATGTTTATGAATCGTATTCATCATTATAAACCTTTAAAGCCGGCAAACCTTCGTCTTCTATGTATAATACCGATTGGATAAGGAATCTTTGATCGGTATATATTATACATATGTATATAGTTCAAAGACGCGATCTTATAAGACCACAAATACCTATCTACTAACAAATAAATCTGTCAAATTGTTGAGAATATACCCATACAGATTTCTATTCAATCGATATCCTCGCCAAAATTCTCCATCTTTATTTTCACCTTACTCGACAAGATCTATGTGTATGCGTATACTCGTATATATATATATGTGTGTGTACGTTATAATGATTCATGAAAATATTCGAACAACGCGAGTGATGTGTTTATGATCAATCGTCGACTGTCTATATCGATTGAATATATATATATAATAAAATGTGATTTTTCAAAAGCAATTTTCTTATCGGAAGGATTCTTTATATTAAGATTAACTGTCTTAACATTTAACATTTATATCATACAATTTTATATACATATATATTGCAATTTTAATATGAAAAAAAAAGAAAAGAAACAACACACACACACAAGTTAGTCTAATAAAAGTTTGGATCTGATTGATTTTTAAAAATCATTTGCAATAAAAAATTTTTTTTGACCCACCTACCCCTATATATATATATATATATATATATATATATATACACACACACAAACACACATTTATATTTTACTCGACGTTCGAATATCTTCCCCTAGTTATCGTATCCATACTATCAAATGCTTCCCTTATCGAACGAGAGATGAACGATAAACAGAATGCAAATCCCATTTGGGTTCCAATAAATCAATTCAGAAATCTAATCCGTAGTAAAACAGAGTGACGAACGTAACTTCCTCGTACAAACCACACGGCGAATTATATATACGGTCAAAATCAATATGGCGGGGGAAGGGAGAAGGAGAAGGGGAGAGGAAGAAGGGGAGAGGGTTAGAATGTCTCCCCACCCCTCTGTTTTAGTCGTGATTAGGTGAAATAAATGAAATTGGTTTAAGGTTTCGGAGATTTATCAGATTCGATGGTCCAAATTCCAATCCGTGTTGTCGATACGAAATAGAAAATTTTACTTATCCAGAATTTATTACGGTATATATTTATAGCATAATATGTATGTATGTGTGTACGTATATTTAATATTTAAACGCGAATATAATACGACGATTACGATTAAATACGAAAATAGATTAGATATTCGTTTTCGACGATAGATCACGTTCGCCTCGGTAATCGTAAAATATAATAGTAGGAATTATAATTGTGATTAAATCACTTATACGGGCTGTTCCGATTGAGTAAACTGCAAAATCTCTAATGCGAAAGAAACTTAATAATAATATAATCGATTCGAATCTCTATAAAATGGATACATAACGCGTTGCTTTTTGTACAGTAAATGATAAAACGTTCGTAAAAATTCGTTCGCATTTTATAAAAATCTATCTTTATATTCGTCGACGTTTAACATATAATAAATAATTACTCCGATATCGATTAACGAGCATTTCGATATACAGATATTTCGTATGTAATATAATATATCGAAAATAAATAAATCAATTTTATATATACATATGAAAGATATGTAATATTATTATTAAAATTATTGACTAACTTTAAATTACTGACTTATAATTACCTCATAACGTTCGTGCAGAATCCACTGCAAGGTCTTATAGTAGCACCGATTCCGTTGCAACGTGGACAATAGGTCATCCTAAGTAGGGCGTTGTAGCATGATTCTTGTTGTGGACTGGTGCCAGAAAATAAAGCGCTGTCGGTTCTATCTAAGACGGTTTTGCCGAGCGTCAACGCCTGGATAAGAACTCTCGTAGCCTCGAGACTCTTTCCTACGACCCTTGAAATTTGTTTTGGTACGTCACCGAACGGTTGAACCTCGTCGATCGTTTCGTAGAGGCAAGATTTGAATTTATCCGTGAAATCGTCCTTTCCTGGATTAACTGCGTGATGATAAGCAACCGGGAACAATCGTGAGAAAAACTCGAGGAAACGTTCGTGAAGAAGCTCCCGCGTCAATGGCTGTTGCAAACTGTCTGGCGTGTTACTAGGTGACACGTAGTCTATCATAGCTTGGTACAGTGCTCTGATCGATGGTTTACTCTGAGCTGCCATCGATCGGTATACTTGATCGAAGAGGGTCAGGGTCTTGTTCTCCGACTGCTTCGCCAATGTCGTTACGGTTTCTGTAAACAAAAAGTGGGACATCAGGTTTTTCCTAAGAGGATCTTTTTTTCTTTTATTTTCTTCCTTTTTTTTCTTTGCTTTCGAGGGTAGGGCTCTTGGAAAGAGACAGATGGTTATTTGATATTGTTTTCTTTTTTTTTTATCAGGGATAAAAGTAATATCGTATTTCTTAATTTCTTAATTATAAATTTTTGTTATATATATATATATATTTATATATGTATGTATATATTTAATATAATAATATGATTTTATTAATGTTATTTCTATTTAATTATTGCACATTATATTAATATAATAAATATATATTTAATGCAAGTATATATATATATACTTATATATGTACAATATATATATATACAAACACACACATATATATATATATATATATGTTTGAAAATCAAAGAACATCCATGTAAACCCGATGATAGATCGGACGACGACACGGTCATTGCACTTATCGAAGCATTATAACGAAAAAGAAAGGCAAATATTAACTCGTAAAAGAAGGAAAAAAGGAGAGAAGGAAGGGAGAAAAAGAGAGATAGAGACAGAGATAGAGATAGAGAAAGAGAGAGAGAGAGAAAGAGAGAGAAGAAGGAAGGAAGGAAGGAAGGAAGGAAGGAAGGAAGGAAGGAGGTAAGAGGAGAAACGATGTACTCTAACGATAGTTTCTGTGTAAACTAGGGAGGAGACCGGTACCCATAACCTTCTCGGACGATGACTAAGAACAAATTGCCGGAGTAAGGAGGAGACTGAGTGGCGTTACCCTCTTCTTCTTTCTCTCACTCTCCCGATCGATTCTACCGGCACGAAATACCTCGTCGTAAGAGAGAAAGAGAAAGATGTATATATATATATATATATATATATATATATGTATGTATATAAAGGGAATGGTAAGAGGGTAGACGAAGAAAGAGAGAAAGAGAGAGTGAAATAACATGGAGGTTGTATTCGCCATCTTTCTTCATCTCAGTACTTCGAAATGCCATCCTTCTCTAGAGTCTGTCTGCCTGCTGACATATACATATACATTCATATATATATATATATACACACAATGTATATATATATATATATATATATATATATATATATATATTATGGTCCATTCTGCGATACGCAGCCTCTGCATTCCTCCCGTCGTCGGTCATTTTATTTTAGCGCCACCGTGTGGGAAGAGTGAAAAGGGAGAAGGGAACAGTCACCTTTCTCTCCCACTCTTCCTTTCTCTCTCTTTCTCTCTTTCTCTCTTTCTCTCTTTCGCTGTCATTCCCTCTCCTTTCTCGTTTCTTTCTTCCTTGCCGGTTTCTACTCCCAGTCAAATTTCCCGAGTCATCCTGCGAGCTGATTTCTTTCCATCCTCTTTCTCTTTCTCGCCATCCACCCACATCCACCCCCGTCTCCACCCCTCCATCCCTCTCTCCGTTAACGCTTTACTTCGTCCCTCTCTTAAATTCCGAGAATATAAAGTCGTTTCGTTTAACGAGTCTCATCAAAAGTAGCAAGTACTTTTATATTCCACTTCGATATACATATATACCGTATCGGTAATTTCTCGAACGCCAAACGATGAACGAAAATAAAAGAAAAGGAAGGAAGAATGAAAAAGGAGCAAAAATTAAAAAAAAAAAGGAAAAAAGAATTGGAAGAGGAAGAAGAAGAAGAGGAGGAAGAGGAGGAAGAAAATTTTGTTCGGAAATGTTTAAGATTAAAATACGTTATCATTTTCGAAGAAAGAAACAAGAAAGTTTTCGCGACTTCTCAATTGACGAGGGAATCGAGAGAAAAGAAAAAGAAATAAAAACGAAAAAAAAAAAAGAAAAAGAAAGAAACAGTTGGAGAAAGAGCGTAAGAATAGAACTTCCGTATTAGCTCGATTATTTATATCCACATTCTCGATCTAGTTTCTTAATTCCACTGGAAAGACACAGAGAAAGAGGAAGAGAAAGAGAGAGAGAGAGAGAAATAGGGAGAAACCATGTAATAGATTCCATTCCCCCTTCTCTCTCTCTCTCTCTCTCTCACACACACTCTCTTCCTCTTTCTCTCTGTCTTTGCTTCTCCCCTTTCCAACTCTATACTTGCTCCTTATGAATAACATCGATTTAAAACTTTAGTCGTAGCCTGGTTATTATCTTTGCTACCGAATTACATTCTACGTCTATGTCTTATTATCTTTTCTTAAGATTATCTGATCGTTATGCAACTTTTAATTCCTATTCCACAATTCATATATATATATATATATATATATATATATATATATATATATATATATATATATATATGAAATAATAACAAATAAATAACATTACAATTATCAATATTTTGTATACAAATAAATTGACCTTTCAGTAACATTTTTATTCAGAATATTTCTATCGAAAATGATAATTATTAATGAAAACAATACAATACTTTAAATACAATACTATTGTATATAGTTTACTATAGTATTATTCGCTTATATACATATTGTTTATTTACGTCCAAAATATTACAAATTCCATTACTTATCTACCAATACAATATATATATATATATATATATATATATATATATATATACATACACATATATATACTCTTCCTCTTTCTCTAACCGTTTCTCTTTAATTTACATTTTCAATTCTTCGTCGAATTTGAGACACGCAAGAGTAAGTTCGAACGGTGCTAAACATCGATGGTGGTCAAAAGAGGAGAAAGAAAAAAAGAAAAAAGAAAGAGAACAAGAAAAAAGGAAACAGAAAGAGAGATGAAAATAAAAATAAAAAAAGGTGCACCCTTCGTACCTTTAGGAAGTTTGGTGAAGAGAAAGAGAATGAGGATGAAGAAGAAGAAGAAGAAGAAGAAGAAGAAGAAGAGGAAGGAAAAAGAGGAAGGGAAGAAGAAGAAATAGAAGGAGAAGGAGAAGAAGGAGATTGAAGAGATGGTCGAAGAAGAGAAGGAGTTGGATAAAGAGGAAGAGAAGATGGAGGAGTAAGAGTAGGAGGAGGAGAAAGAGGAGAAAGAGGAGGAAGAGAAGGAGGAGAGGTTGTGCAAAAGGCACGTGGGAACTCTCCCATGTAACGTCGTCGATGCCAGTGGCGAAGCCGGTCCAAGACCTTGATACGAACCAAACGAATCTCGGACGAATTCAAAACTACAACACCGACCACTTTCCACCATACATGGCAACTTGCCGACGTTCACTATCTCTTTCTTTCTTTCTCTTTCTTTCTCTTTCTTTCTCTGGTTCTCTATCTCTGTCTATATTTATATATATATATATATACATATGTGTGTGTGTGTGTATCTTTTTCTGTTTCTTTCTCACTCTCGAGCAAGAGCACGCGTACCTTCGAGAAAAGGACATCGAAGGTGGCCACGAATGATAAATAACGAGGGAAAGAAGACGAATGGAAAATGCCGATCGTACCAATCATGGCAAATCCAGTCAAAGGTATTATGTATTCGAGAGGAAGGGGAAAAAGAAGGTAGGAAAAGAAACGAAAAAGAAAAAAGAAATGGACCATACAATTTTGAAATACCGATTATTTCGACTGCATGCAGTATAGGTGTAATTTATTTTTCAGAAAGAAAGAAGAAAGGATGCAGAGAGAGAGAGAGAGAGAAAGAGAGAGAAAATTCAGAAAAAGAAGAAATGGACCATATAATTTTGGAATACCGAAATGGACTGTAATATGATGTAGTATAATTTATTTTTTAAGAAGGAAAAGAAAAAGAGAAGAAAGAGAGAAATAAAAAAGAAAAATGAGAGAATATAAAAAAAACTTAGGAAGAAAAGGTCCGTATAATTTTCAAATAGATATTAAATAGATAATAATAGAGATTAAATAAAAAATAGATATTAAATTATCCGGTACATATAATTACTTTTCCTCTCTGCTTCTTTCTCTTCTCTTTTAAACACAAGTTTCTTTTTCTTTTTTCATGACACATTAATTGGAGAAAATAATCAAAAGCAAAAAAAAAAGAAAAAAGAAAGAAAATAAAAAGAGAAAAAAATGTTTGATCATCAAGAAACGAGGTCGAACGAATATCTCGTATCTTACTACGTGCTCGAGACTAATCATTGCACATGTATGTACCTATGTACCTACGTACGTAAATAATAAATAATAAAATAATGTTGAAAGTAAATTGCTATATCTTTTCTGTATCTTGTACGATGTATATAGTCAGCTTATCTTGAAATTTATATCCCTGATATTCTTAGGGAAGTCAAAAGGGACAAAAATATTAAGTGAAGGTGTGAAAACTAAGGAAAGGGCAGGTGCAACGGATAGATAAAAGCAGATACCACTGAACGAATCTCTTGTATTTCAGAGTATATATATATATATATATATATATATATATATATATCTTTATCTCTATCTCTACCTCTATATGTCGAGGACGTTCTACTGCCTCTTGAAGAACTCTTGTTCGTACTTAATTATAGATACGTTCGGGAAGTAAGAAAGAAAGAAAAAGAGTATGTGTGTGTGTGTGTGTGTGTGTATTAGAGAGAGAGAGAGAAGAAACACTTGAAGAGAGTTCAACACAACAAGGTCCTCCGAATCGTTTCAAGTGTTTCCAAAGTGCATCGAACGCGTGCACTTCCTTCGATAAGATAGAATAATTACGGTAGGAGAACGTAAGAAGTTTCTACTTTAAATTTTAAATTGGTAACAACGTCGTCGAAAAGTATAGACCACCTTTTTAACCTTACACTTTCCATAGTGTATCACTGCCCGTTGATAGAACCGTTCAATTATTTATACGGGTTGGTCAATAAACGATAATCGAAAAATGTTTTTTTATACATGGTCGGGTTAAAAGTTCTTAAGTGGAAAGACCCCTCGAAAGTACCTAGATCATTTTTTAAAAATTCTCTTTTTATCGAGATTGAATTAATCCGTATAAATATTTTTTCTTTTATTTAATCGATTTAATAAATGATAAGAAAGTTCGCGTATTTTTGAGAAAAAAAGAAATTATGAAAAAAAATATACTGTAAATGTACTACAAATATACTATTATTTATAGTATAAATATAATATAAAACATAATAAAACATATCTAAAAATGTTTCGATAAAAAAATCGTAATCGACTTTTAAAAATCTACAAAAATACTTTTGGTCCACCTTGAAAGTATAGTTGATATCAACCTGTATTAAAAATTTCGACATTACTTATTGGCCAATCATGTAATAACTGTGTCTCGTTCCAGTTCTCGCTAAATATAGATACACACTCGTATATATGTTTTTTTTATTGGCCTTATTTGCACAATAAAAAAGAAAGTAGCGCGATAAAATGATCGACTTACTTACGTATTGTCAACTCAGATTTTTTTTAAAACTCGTTTCAGTAGTAACTTGCAGTAAGGTGAAAGTTACCACCAGTAGTACTGTACAAAAATTAGTTTGATGGTTTTCCGTTTCTAAAAAAAAAAAAAAAAAAAAAAAAAATAAAAAAAAAAACAGGGAGAGAAAGAGACAAGTAATATTCAATTTCAACAGTAATGAGAATATATTTATCAATAAATAATATTCTACAACATACAACTCGTTAATATATTTAGTTTTGCAAATCAATATTTAACATGTGCCGACAAACACGAGAATCATTTCGTATTCCATTATTTTTCTTATCTTTTTTCTTTTTCTTGTTCTTTCTTTTTTTCTGTAATTACTTTTCTGATTATAGAAGGTAATCTCTTCGGAAAATATATTTTTCCGATGTAATATAAAAATTCATCGCAAAGCAAGATTAAAGATATCATTCACGAAATTTTTTTCTTGTTCCTTTCTATTTCTTTGTTTTCTTTTTCTGCCTCTCTCTCTCTCTCTCTTTTTTTTTTTTTATGTAATTTAAAACAACACGTAAATCATATATAACAATTAAAATTCAATTCCAATCGAAATTAGTATGAACTCGTATTGTATAATTAGAAACATAGAAAAAAAAACAAGAGAGAAAAAAAAGAAATGAAAAAAAAAGAATAAAAAACAGACATAATTATATAGTCTTGTGTAATCTAATTTCTCCCCATAAAATTCTTTCTCACGTGAAGGAACGATTAGAGAAACGCATGGTAAACGACATAGAACCGTTCGTTCCGCGCGGAGACATGGAACAAATCGTGTCTCGTTAAAACCAGTGGTAGGGATAAACTAATCTGTGTGGAATCTGGACGATTCGTCGTCGTGCTTCGTCGACGTCTTCTAATAAATTGATGCGAAGATTGAAGGAACGAAGAAAAAGAGAATTAATAATGATAATAATAATAAGAAAAAGAATAATAATAATAAAAATGTTAAATAATGAAAATATTAAATAAAAAATCAAATATAAAATAATATATAAATATATAAAATATAGAATAATTTATAAATAAATGTTACTACTTTAAAGTTAAATAGACACGCTAATATAAATAAAAAAATTGTATAAATGGCCATATGTTCTATTACCCTATATATCTTACAATTAATTTTTGAATTATATTATATATATACATATATTGCAAATAATTTAAATTATATATCAAAATATATTGAATGTAAATTTACTATAAGTTAAATAACAGATACATATATACGATAATTTGAAATTATATTTTTAAGGTACAAGAAGAAAAAGAGAGAAAAGAAAGGAAAAGAGAGGGGTTGGTATGGAAAGAGATATCAATGGATGGAGTAGCGTGGGCTCGCCCACTAAAAGTATAAACACTCGGTCACGGAGGAAGTGCGTTTTCCGCGGCTATCGAAAATAGAAGCGACTAGCTCGAGAGATCTAGGCACCAGGTTGCCGAGGCAACGACACGTGCTAACACGACTATCTATCTCTATCTATCTCTATATCTCTATCTCTATTTCTCTTTCTTTTTCTCTCACTCTCTCTTTCTATGCCTATTGCTCTTATTCCTTCTACTTCCTCTCGTATTTTCTCTCTCTCTTTTATTCCATATTACTATATTTCTCTAATACACATTTTCATTCTCGTTACATACATATGCATCTCTTTGTCTTTCATATTCTCTTTAGATTTATCTTTGTTCATTGATTCTCAATTCTAACATATTTTCATCTTTCTAAATTATTCATTCCTCTCTCTCTCTCTCTCTCTCTCTCTCTCTCTTCAGTTTTCCTGAAATTACCGTTGCATCGTCTTCCATAGACAAGTTTCTACTGATTTACCTACATATATATACACACACACGCGCACCCACAAAAGTACCTACATATGTACACATGTATGTAATATGTACGCTCGAGCGTAAAGTCGTGCCACGCGAAATTCGCAAAGAGAAACGCGATATAACAAGAGAGTAGAGAGGATGCTGGGGGTCTACGTGAATACGCGCCCTCTCTTCGAGTCTTCTTGATCTTTCACTCTCTCTCTCTCTCTCTCTCTCTCTCTCTCTCTCTCTCTCTCTCTCTCTCTCTCTCTCTCTCTTTCTGCCCTTGGGTCGAGTTCAACCTCTTCTTCCTCCTTCTCTTCCTCAGCTTTGTATGTTGCAAGAGAGCGTCTTTATATTCAGGCATGTGCGAGAAAGGGGTGGGTGGCTTTATCGGATAGCAAACTCTACCGCCCTCCTTCGTGCAAATCCGAAAATCTTCTACATCTTCTCTGTACTATACTCACTCTCTCTTTCTCTCGTTCTTTTTTTGTCTCATTCTTTTTTCTATCTCATTCTTTTTCTCTCATTTTTCCACTCTCTCTCTCTCTCTCTCTCTCTCTCTCTCTCTCTTTCTTTTTCTTTCTTTCTCTCTTTCTGTCTCTCTCTTTCTTTCACACTCTCCATTACTCCGTTTTTCACCCTTTCTCTTTCTCTCTTTGTCACACTTTTCTTTCTCTTTCCCTTTTTCTCCTTCTCTCAGTAAATTTCTCTCTTTCTTTCTCTTTCCCCCCTTTTTTTTCTCTCTTTTCGTTTCGAGATTCTTTCCATTAGTTTTCCTTTTCTCGTCTTCGCGCGAATTACGTGTAAAACGTCTAGAAACGCGAACCCGTTCAAAACCGTTTCCTCAGAAAATATTTCTCTATCGAACTTGTGTATACGCGGTTCATCCAAAAATTACGAATATACAGGGCGAATATATATATGTAGATGGCGTCCACCTATAATTCAATTTAAAAAAAATATTTTCCGTGAATAATCTACCATAGTCGAATAACAAATTAACGGAATATATGTATGTATGTATTTCGATGTTTCTAATACCACGGAAAATTTTCTAACGTTAGAATTACTACGCCAGAGTTTCTTACGATTCTCTCTGTAGAAATTATGAGGAGAGTGATTGAGGCATACGATAATTCAGTTTAAAAACATATTGATGGTGAATTATGTACGCGTCATAGCCCTATAACAAATTAACAAAATATACTTCTCTGTTTATAATGCAGAAGGAAAATTTTCAAACAAGAGAGAGAGAGAGAGAGAGAGAGAGAGATCAAAAGAATTCGCAATTTAATACGATCATATACACTATACACGTGTATTTATGTATTTATGTATTTACGTGTACATACATACAATCTCATAATATCGATGATGTGTATACGATTCACGTAAGAACTACGAAGCGTGGTGAATTTTTCGATAATTTAATTAAAAAAATAAAAAAAGAAAACGAAAAAAAAAAGATGGATCATGAATTACGTATTACAATTTAATAACGAATTAACGAAATATATTTCGTTTTTTCTAATCCCAAAAAAAATGTTCGTACTAGAGAAAGAAAAAGAAAGAGAGATGGATAGAGAATGCGTTATTCGATTCGTACGTATATATGTATCGTTATCGAATTAGAAATCGAAAGATCGAAAAGTGGAATATTAAAAAAAAGTGATCTCGCTTGCAAACAGTTGATGAAAGAAATTTAAATGTTAATAAAAACTGATGGGGTAAGCACAAAAACAACAAAGAGAGAAAGAAAGGGAGAGAGAGAGAGAGAGAGAGAAGATAATAAAAGGGTACCACATAATAGTTAATTACTCCAACTTTTTATCCGTTTGTCTTTCCACAGAGCCTGCTAGAATTAAAACCGAGGGACGTGCAATGGGGATATCTTTCCGAACGAAAAAGAATAAAGGCGGAATGAAATTTTACGGGGTAGCGCATTTTTATCGAGAAACTCGACGAAACGTTAATTAAACGATCGACCGATAACTTTCTTGTAATACCGTTTCGAAATGACAGGGGTACTTTTTTTTAATTTTTTTTTTTATTTTTTCCCCAACCCTCTTTCTTCCTTTCTCTCTCATCCTCTCTTATTTCTTTTAACGAACCGCTTTAAAAGAAATATCGAAGCTATTATCTCTCTTTCTCTCTCTTTCTTTATTTCAGAATTATGTCGTATAACTAAGCCTTCGTTGTAACAGATTAGCTGCGAGAGAAGAAGACATAAAATGAGAGAAAAAGAAAAGAAAAAGAAAAAAGAAGAAAAAAAAGACAGGCAGAGAGAGAGAGAGAGAGAGAGAGAGAGAGAGACAAACTCACAATCAGTGAAGAGAAGAAAGACAAGAATAAGAAGAAGAGGAAAGGAAATAAAAGAGAGATGGGATCGTAAGCTAACGGAGACATGGGTTATCTCCCTTATCTCGAGCTTAACCAGCCGTTTAGCTTCGTTTTCGCGCGCACACGTATGCATTATATATATACATGTGTGTGTATATATATATGTATACATGTAATATATGTACTACGAACCTTTTTACAATGGTTCTACCGTAATCGGTCTCTCTCTCTCTCTCTCTCTCTCTCTCTCTCTCTCTCTCTCTCTCTGCTCTATTTATAAGATTGCAATTTATTATACGATTATCGGTTATCATTCATATGCGAGAAATCGTACGATTGTAATAAAAACTGAATAATAAAAAAATTGCAATGAGAATAACTTTGTCAAAAGAATTTCTGTTTTTTCTTCCTTTATCTCTTTTTTTTTTTGTTTGTTTTTTTTTTCAATATTTATTAGTAGATATTTATTGTATGAATTATGCAGTTATCTTTTTTGTTTGCGAGAAATCTTATAAGAAAATTGTAATGAAAATTCTAACGAGAGAAGTGATTACGTATAAAACACTTCTTCTTCTTATTCTCCTTTTTTCTTTTTTCTTCAAGCCGATCTACTTGTTATTAAATCCTACGAATCTTACAGAAACGTATAATGAGAAAAACTCGATGAGAATCGATTATTTTTCGTAGAAAATGACTTTGAATCGTCGACTCGCAGTGCGAATTGTAAGGTAATAAGGAAATAAGATCTTGCGAGGTGCAAAGGAAGGGGATTCGTCAAGGACGAAAGGGATATTATCGAACGTAGACAATCGAACGAATTTAAAGGGAAATATTTAAGAGAAAAACTCGCGTAGAAGAGAATCGTGGAGTAGAGAGAGCACGTCTCTCCCATGTATGTACAAACACACGCGCACACGCACACGCACACACATATATACACGGGGGGGGGTAGGTCTCTTACACGTAATACCTACAGATTATAGGGTTCCCTTTTAGAAAGCCATAGGTCAGGTCTATAAAGTCGCTACTTAACGATGTCCTATCGTATCGTAAGGTATCGCTTTAATGGCAGCTTTAACGGTACTGTAATTACAGCGTAAAGTGACTTCTCTTAAAGTAAGTAGGTTGAACTGTAGAAAAAGAGAGAAGGAGAAAGAGAAAGAGAAAAAGAAAGAGAAAAAGAGAAAGAGAAAAAGAGAAAGAGACATTTATCGAAAAACTTTTCTATCTCTTTCTCTCTCTCGCTCTCTTTCTGAAGATACTTATCGTCGTCTTGGTGAAGACAGAATCGTTGAAACCAAGAAAGATTTCAATAGATACTTTTCTTTTTATCCACCCTTCCTTTTCCTTCTCTCTCTCTCTCTCTCTCTCTCTCTCTTATTCTCTTTCTCTTTCTCTCTATCTCTTGTTCTTTCTTTCTTCCTTCCTTTCTTTCTTTCTTTTTTCCTTTTCTTTTCTTTTTTTTTTTAGAGGACACAACGGAGGCCGCGTGGATCATTAGAGATAAGAGTGGACTATTGTCCGCGTACAAACGTGACTCGTATGAGATATAGGATAAGAAGGATCGAACAAAAGGAAGAAAGAGAGAGAGAGAAGGTTGAAGTAAGAAGCTGCAAAGCTGCTTCTTCTTCTTCTTCTTCTTCCTCCTTCACCTTCTTTACCTCCTTCACCTCCTTCACCTCCACCTTCTCCTCATTTTCCTTCTTCTCTTCCTCATCTTCTTCTATCATCCATTCCCTTTCCTTCTTTACCTCTCTTCCCTCCCATCGACAATCCTCAAACCCCTCACCCTGCAACTGCAATTAATGGCTCTCGACGGTGTTAATCGTCACGTGCAATTTAATGTCTCGAGAATTTAAGCTACCACTTAAATGCATTCGTATCTTTGAAAACTACGAGACAGACAGATAGTGAGAGAAAGTGAATGAATGAAAAAGAAAAGTGTGTTAAGTATCAAAGTATCAAAATGTAATCTTACGTTTTTTTCCTCATGATTGTAATTTTCCATCAATAATTTTTTTATTTGATAACATTGGACTCGTAATTGGATGGTTATGAATCGAGGACGAAGTAAAATAAAAAATGGACAATATATAAATTCAAAGGAAATATACGAATGAAAAAAAAAATGAGATAAATAATTACTCGACGATCGTAATCATCGTTCCATTAAATGAAGAAAATGTGTATCAGCTTTTTGATAACCATTCAATTCGAAATAAATTTGTGAGTAAATCAAATAAAAGAAGATAAGTAAAAAGAAGAAAAAAAAAAGTAAATCTTCTACAATCGTCCTACACTTTTCTTATTACGAGAAAATAATTTCTATCAACTTTTTGATAATCTACGATTTCGTATTTGTAACAAAATGTAAAAAAAAAAATCCACGATCTTCGACGATCGAGATTTATTACTAGAGTAGATAATTTGTATCAATTTTTTTTTTTTTTTTTAATAATCATCCATTCGTAAATAAAGCAAAATGGAAAAGGAAAAAACCAAAAATAAATAAATAAATTAATCAATCAATCAATCAACCAATCAATCAATTATTGAATTAATTAAATAAATAAATAAACGAGAAAGAAAGAAATGCAATAAAAAGAAAGAAAAGAAAAAAGAAAATCCTTCGATAATCGTGACAAGTTATCTTTTCTTCGCGCTTAGTAACCTGTCGCTGGACTTCTCTCTCTCTCTCTTTTTCTATCTTTCTCTTTCTTTCTTTCTCGTCGGCACAGGTGATTTGAATCGCACCTGCTTCGATTATCGATCGAGAGCGATGTATCAATTCGTTCCGCGTAATAGACAATGGCCGCGGGAACGCGATACCCACGATGAATCATAGTTAAAAGTCGTCCCACGATTTTCACGCCCATGCGTTCTGCATTCGTACCTCGCGTTAAATAATATCGCCGATCGAACTTCTCCTCGATCGATTCATCGATTTATCGATTAGTATAATAGATACGTAAATACCTGTATATATATACATACATACATTTTCATTTCTTTACGAATAATAAAATGAAAAGGAGAAAGAAAAAGAAAGAAAAATTATGGGAGCGTTAACTCGTAATGAAGGAATAAAAAAAATATGTTTTTATAGAAAATTAAAATTTGTTTTATTCGTTCGTTCGTTCGTTCGTTTGTTTGTTTTTCTTATTTTTACGGAGATAAAGAAATTTGTTTTTCTTTGTTTCCATAGCACGCAACAATGACGGAATAAAACGCGTAACGTTTGCTAAGTTAGCACGAGGGGAGATCCCAATCAAAGTAGAATCAAATCATCGCCCGAATTAGCATTACTTTACGACGTAATCCTCGAGAAAGAGAAAGAGAAAGAGAAAGAGAGAGAAAGAGAGAGAGACGCTATCGGACAATGTTAGGAAATAGAAATACAGAATTTTCATGGAACGAATGGAATGAGTTATCTGGATCGTGTTCGACGAATTCTATTAATAATTATCACGACATCCACGATATTATTATTCGTGCAAAAATAAAAAAAGAAGAGAGAATAGAAAAAAAATTAAATTAATTTAAATTAAATTAACCGAGAAGAAGAAGGAAAGAAAAAGAAAGAGAATGAAAACAGAAAAAAAAACGGGACGCAAAAACAAAGAAATAGATAAAATACTTGATATGAACCAGCTCGAAATTATTGAATAGAACGTGCAGTAGGATATTAAAAAGAGAGACGCAATCCGGGCGGTATTAGAAAATAGAAATACAGGAGGTTTCATCGAACGAGTGAAACGAGTTATCCGGATAATGTTCGACGAATTCTATTAATAATTATCACGACATTCGCGATATTATTATTCGTGTAGAAATGAAAAGAAAAAGAAAAAAAAAGAAGAAAGAAAGAAAGAAAAATGAACGAAAGGAAAAAATTTCATTGAATTAAATTAAAGAAGAAAAAAGAAAAAAAAAAGAGAAAGAGAAAAGAAAAGAAAAAAGGACAAAAAAAATCAAAGAAACGGAGAAATAAATAAAGTAAAATACTTGATATGGTTCAAATCGAAATCATTCAATAGAAGATAGATATTCAAAAGAGATAACGAGATAAAGAGATAAAGAGAAAGATAGAGACAGAGACAGAGACAGAGACAGAGAGAGAGAGAGAGAGAGAGAGAGAGAGACAGACAGAGAGAAACGAAGAGGAAACACGCTGGCAATTTCTGCTTGGACGCGTGATCTCCGAAGACGGACGATTGGGATATTATATCGGAAGAATCGAATTGCTATGCAAAGCACGCTTTCTACGTGGGCATCTTGGGCATTGGTATGATCGGCATCGAGTTATGTCTACGCATCGATATGCATCCGAGCAAGGAGAGAGACACCCGATGTCGGACTTCCGCAGAAAAGGGTAGAGATCACAGCGAATTGGACGATCAAAAATTGACCTTCTGCCTTTGATTTCCACCTTTTTTCAATTTTGTTTTCTTTTCTTTTCTTTCTTTCATCTTTTCTTCTTTTCTTGTTTCACTGAGAAAAACTAGAAACTTCGAATCTATCTTCATCCTTCCAAGAATAAAATCTATGAGGACATTTATTATTTTATTTTTTTTTATCGAAGGATTTCTTATGTTAATTCAAAAAAAAAAAAAGAAAAGAAAGGAAAAGAAAAAAGTTTCTAAGCTTGTGCTTTTGTAATTTGAAAAGAAAATGGTGGAAAGAAAAGGAAAGAAAGAGAAAAATTAGCATACGAGAAGAAGTCTCGGAAAATAATTATTGAAATCATCTGGTAACTTTTGATCTACCATTGTATTAAAAGAAAGTGAGTTAAAAAATTAAATTGATATGAAATAAATGAAAGAAAAAAAAAAAAAGATTTTATACGTGCGTACGTGTATATATATTTCAGTTCCTTTGCATCTTTTTCATAACTTTTGATCCACCCTTTTATACGGATATATATATATATATATATATATATATATATATATATATATATTGGAGATCTTTTTTTATCTTCGGAAAGATATTCTGAATATACAAACATTTCTTAACTCGTTTAAATTTTTTTTATAACTTGTAAGATCCACCCTGTATATACACGAGAGAATTATCTATCTTAAAGATATCTTGAAACTTTGAATCAAATTTAAATATTTATATTTTATATATATATATATATATACACATAAAATAAAAGTCATATCTTATCCGATAAAAATTTAAGTATAATACTTAGTTTCTAATGTTACATGCAACGAAACACATTTCTTCACTTTTGAAACGGGAGAATAAAGAGAGAGAGAGAGAGAGAGAGAGAGTAGAAGTTAATAAATTATCATGATCACAGGCGTAACGCAATATTTTCGTGCAAGCTTTTTTCTCGCTGAGCGAGAATGCGATAATAAGAGAAAAAAAAAAAGAAAGCAAAAAGAATGTGTATAGATATATCAAAGTATTATACATACATATGTGAATATGTATCCCATGTAACACTGGATGATACTACGATTAGATTATTTAGCATTTTCAGTTGACTCTTTTAACGAAATCTTTTCTTCTTTTGTACTATTGTTTTATGTTAAAAAAAAAAAAAAAGAAAAAAAAAGGAATGAAAAAAAGGAAGAAAAAAAAGAAATCATTTATGTTTCGTATATAGATCATCGAAGCGTACGTACGATTGTGTTCACCGTTCGATAAAATATCGTCTCTACGGGATTTGTCACCGCAAGGATTTGCCCTGGACCACGGCGGCTTTTATCGTTCGAATCTATAAAAATTCTTTTTTGTCTTCTTTTTTTTTATTCTTTATTTCTTTCCCTTTTTTTCCATCTAATAAACGAATGCAGCCTGCCGAGAAAATTGAGATTGATCGAAAGTAACTGACCTGAAAACTCGAGGAACGTAATCTCTTCGAAAAAAAAGCAAACAAATAAATAAAAAAGTAAAATAAAATAAAATAAAAAAATAAAAAATCTCTATCGCTAATAATCCAAACAAACAATTGATGGCATGTTAGATAATTTAAAAAAAAAATGATAAATAAATAAATAAATAATAACTATACAAAAAGAAGAGAAACGAAAAAGTAAAATTGAAAAATCTCTCTAGCATTTCAACACACATATATATATATATATATATATATATATATATATATAAAAGAGAAAAAAAAACAGAAACAAACAATTTCGATATAAGCCATATTCTCGATTGAATATACGACGAACACCTAAGAATTCGACAGAAAAGAATGAATTTCTATATACATACATACATACATACATACATACATACATAAATACATACGTATGTATACATATATATATATCGAAAGAGAATCCTCGTACGAGCTATCGATAAGCGAAGAAGAGAGATTGAGAAAGAGATGAGACCTTAAAGTAGGGGAAAGGGGTAGGTGAGTGGTTACGGAATATAAGGGTGAAGGAAGGGAGAGAGGGAGGGTGGTAAGGATCGAGATTTCTCGGTTTCTCAGGTCCAAGTCCATGTAGGCGTTTCGTTCCGGATTCCATGTCTTCCTCTTGGACCGTAATGTCAGACTTCTCTCTGACCTCCGCCTTCGCTTCTCTATTGGACCACACGATCAAACCGTGTTTCACCATCGAGACATAAAAGGTGCGTGCTTTTGTTGTCAGACGGTCATTCCTATATAATAACCCTCGAGGGCATCTCGAGGGTGTATCACGCGAGACGTGCTAACCTTCGTAATACGTACCAGAGGATATTTTTCGATCGTAAATCATTTATCATTTATTTTTTCTTTATTTTATCGTATTTATTTTTTTTTTAATCCTTCTTCGATTATTAACTTATTGTTTAAGAATCATAGTGATGTGCAATCAGGGATTTTTTCTTTCCTTTCTTTCTTTTTTCTTTTCTTTTTTTAATTTATACAACGGGTGCGTAATTTTTTTTATGTTATTAATTATTAATTTATTAGTAGATGATTGATGGAGAATTTGCTTAGTTATATATATATATATATATATATATATATATATATATATTGCATTTGTACAGGACGAGCGCCAAAAGCTTTTAGAGCTAATTTTCTATTATTATTCTTTTTTCTCGACAGATTTTTTATACTAACTTTTCAAAACCTATCTTGTAATTTTTTACAATCTAAAGTAAAAGAAAAGGGGTGGGGGAAAGAGAAAGAAATTATCAGTGTTGGAAGGTCTCGAAAAATGGAGCGATCGATATAATAAAAATCATTTAGAAACTTTGGACCCACTCGCTATCTAACATATTTAATTCGTATTAACGTATTAACATATTGAACATATTAAACGTTATTTAACGTATGACATAATACTCTCGAGCTCATATAATCTATTATAATATAATTTGTTAACAATTAATACAGGATCGAATTTTTATTAACAGTTAAATAATTCAATATTAACGCATTATTATTAACATGATTATACATAATAATTATATTTGACTAATTGACTACGTAATTACTATGTAATAACATAGAAAGTATAAACACCTTCAACAAATTTTCATTGTGATTAGAACGAACGAATCTATTAATAATTTAATATATATAAATGTATGCATTAATGATGGTCGCTATAAACGATTAGGAGTATATATGCCAACGAAATCATTTCTACGAATTTCTTAACCATGAAATTTGAATTGAAAGATTCGTATCCTCGCAAAAGTGCGAGTATAGCGAATTCCTAGGCGTGCCGTCGTAACTCGATACGAAAGTGGACGACGATGAGCGTTCTCGCCCTGGACTCTAATATAACGCGAGATAAAACTCTCAGGGAATCTCGGAAAGTCGAGGAGAATAATCTCAGGACTTGCCAGTAGAAATTGCGAGAAACGTTAACTCGATATTATTACGTTAGTCGTGTCTTTTATGCAAACGTAGAAATATTTCGTACGAACGAACGAACGAAAGAACGAACGAACGAACGAACGAACGAACAAGATACTCTTTTACTCTCTTTCTCTGTCTCTCTCTCTCTCTCTTTCTCTCTTTTTGTCTCTGTCTGTCTGTCTCTTTCTTTCTCTTTTTCTTTTTTTTTCTTTAACATTTTATTCATTTCAACCCCCGTAACTCTTCATACGCTACCCCTTGATACATAATTCTTTTGCTTCAATATCGATTTAGTCGAGTAAGTATAATAGTATAAAAAATGTTGATATAATAAAAAGGAGCAAAATGGCAGACAGAATGGAGCCAGCAAAAGTATTTGGAGGATTTTAAAAATCAATTACTCTTTTTTTGAAACCTTTTATACTGATTTATTTGAGCGTATATATAAATATATATATATATATTTTTTTTTAGATTGCAAGAAAAATTTCTATAGCTTTACAGGAAAAAAAAAATGATAGTTTTTTATTACATTTGGAAAACAACAAAGAAAAAAAAAAATGTGTTAATCCAAAATGGCTTCGAGAGAAAGAGTAAATGATTTTTTCTTTCTTTTTCTTTTCTATTTTAGATCACCTAGATTTTTTCGGTCCACTTTGAAAAACTTCTATTCTCCAATCCTGTATTAAAAATTCCAACATTACATATTGGTCAATCCAATAATAGCTCTGTCCCGTTCCGTTTCTCTCGTTAAATATAGATATTCGCTCGTATATACTTTTTTTATTGACCTTATTTACACAATAAAAAGAAACGCGCTAAAATGTTCGACATACTTTTCTATTGTCAACTCAGTTTTTTTCTTTAACTCGTGTCAATACTAACGCGATAAAAGCATCGTAAATGGTATACAAAAATTAGTTTGTAGATTCTACATTTTTCTCAAAAAAAAAAAAAAAAAAAGAATAAATGAATAAATAAAAATAAAAGGAAAGAAACGTAATAAGTAATATTTAATTTTAGGAATAATGAGACTATAATTATCAGTCAATAAGATTCTATTACGTATAACTCATTCATATATTTATTTTCTGAATCACGTATATAACATATGGCGATAGATATGAAAAATCTCTCTCGTATCTATCTTCTGTTTCTCTGTAAATTTTTTCTTTTTTAATATTATTATTTTTCTAATCACAGAAGAGATAATTTTCCCTTTAGAAAAAAAATATATATATATGTTTAATTATAAAAGTTTATAGAGCGTCGTAGTTTAAAAGATCGTCAAGAGAAGAAGTTATTTAAATGAATCGATTACGATTCCATTTTTCGAGGGGCAAATGACCTCGTTAAGAACGTTAATTACTTCAAACTCACTCTCTTTCTCTCTTTTCCTCTCTTTGAAAACAAGCCAGAATTTTTCTTTTGTTTTCAACGTTTCACTCTTTATAGAAAAATCGAGTAATCGTTAAACGATAGATATCTACGATGTATTCAAAATCCATTCAAAACGAGAACGTTTAAAGATATCACGATAATTATATATCAAACCTCTTCCATCAAGAAACTATATACTTTTCATTTTCATTTTCACTGATCATATATAAATGAAATAATAGTATCTGATTAAAACAAAAAAAAAAGGAAAAAAGAAAAGAGAGAGAGAGAGACTGAAAGCATCATTATGAAAAATAATAATGGAGTTAGGTGAAATTCCTAGTAAATTTCGCATTTTCTATTTACGATAAGTGAACTGTGTACCTATAAGAATAGAGATAAGGTGTTAAGGTTCAGATCCATTTTGAAACGCGTCCGACCTTCTTTACTCGATTTATTTTACCTAAGGTGATATGGCGCATGAATACCTGCTATTCGATAAGCCTTCCTGTCTGCCTTCCTCCTATACTATAGTACCTATCATGTAATCGCTTGGACTAAGGTATTGTTCGAATTTACGAGCTTATATACATATTACACATGGCACGTAATACAACAAGGAAACTTGCACCCTTTCATAATATCTGTATGTGTGTTTATGTATGTGCGTGTGTTTGTTTCTCCTTTATACATTTTTATTATTATCCATTTAGTAAAACAGGTTAAAGGATTTTGATGAAAAATTTGTAACGCATTTGGTTTCTATATTATATTATACATCTTTTATATTTGTATAATACACGCATTTAAACATCGCTTAAAATACGTAAAAATTATTTCCTAATTATCCTTCTCCCTGAATACTATCGAATTCAGAATACAAGATGGTATCTAAATTCTAATTTTCGTTCCTACAATTCGAATTAATCTTGAATAAAATCGTTACAAGTATTTCACAAAATCAATGAAAATTATTTTCAAGTAATTCGATGAAATTGAGCCGTATTTAATTTTTGTTTTATTTCTACGTGTCCTAAATAAACACTATTGTCTAAGAAAGAGAAAAAGAGAGAGAAAAAATACAACATAATATATAAACTTTATTCGTACAATTCGAATTAGTCTCGGTTTCGAAAAGTTCGAAGATCGTAAAAGATATTAAAATCCTGCTTGCGATTAATTTTTCATTCATAAACGATTAGCTCGTAAAAGAGAAGAAGAAAAGATGGAAGAATGAAAGGATGAAAAGAATTAATTTAGAAATTTCATTAAAACCTTTCGAACGCCGACATTAACAACTCGAAGTATTCATTGATTCCGCCATAATAAAGCAATTTAATTGGGTAATGGGCGTTCCTGCAACAATAACAGCAGCAGCAGCAGCAACAATAACAAACATCGACAGCATGTAATATATAACACGAAATCTAGGTTCTTGCTTAACACTCGAGGAATTTAGTTCGACAATTTTCAACGTAATGGTGAGAATTAATGTGACGACCCCTTTGGTTTATCGATTATATTCCACTGTTATATATCACGCGAATGTTCTCCCCCACGTTTATTCGGCATTTCGATGGAATTTAATCCTAAGACGTGTGTACTTATACAGATCGATAGATCGATAAAAAAAAAAGACAAAAAAGAAATAAATCATTATCGTGATATTATTTATGTTATACAATAATACAACGATGGTCACCTAAACAACGGAGAATATTTTTTTATATTTCTAAATACACGATCTTGAATATAAAAAATAAACGATGTGAAAAATTTGATTGAAAAAAAAAAAATACACGATTTCTGAATATAAAATAAATATAATTAATATTTAATAAAATGGTATCATTATTATTTTCTAATTCAAAATATTTGTGAATATCTATCTGTAAAAAAGAAAAGAAAAAATGAAATAGAATAAGTAAATAGCTATCTAAACTTTCCGGAAATCGAAATATCGATCATTGCAAATAACAGAGATAGCGAATTAAATGTAAGCAAGTTTTATATAAATCGTTAACCTTGATATTACTTTTTTTCTATTTCTAATTATTTTCATTACAATTATACACGCATATGAATGAACGAACGAACGAACGAATGAATGAACACATTATTATCATATCGTTTATATAAGAATCATCATTTAATTACAAATATATTAAATATAGATCGTGCAAATCGAATGACTGACATACATAACCAACGAGATCATTAACGAAGATATGATCGTTTATTCGAACTCAAGTATATAAATACATACATACATACACACATACATACATACATACATACATACATACATACATACATACATACATACATACATACATACATACATACATACATACATACATACATACATACATACATACATACATACATACATACATACATACATACATACATGCATGCATGCATACATACACGCACATATACATACGTACGTACGTACATGCACATATATATACGTACACACACACACACACACACACACAAAAGCAAAGAAAATGAAGTAGCATCTAGGATCGAAAGGCACGCGCGAGCTCGACGAAACTCGGCTGGTGAATGCAAACGGCAACAATAATAGCAACGCTCTCCCGCTGGGAGGGACCAAGAGAGTGCACTTAGAATCGCAGCGGTCGTACTCGAATGTTTTAACAACCCCACGTGCGAAAACGTAGACTCTTAGAGAGAAAGAGAGAGAGAGAGAGAGAGAGAGAGAGAGAGAGAGAGAGAGACGACCATGGCCCTCGCAAACTCTCGAGTCTCCTCTTTTTCCCCTCTTTAGTTGAGGCGGTTTAAACTTTTGCCGGGCGATCGCTTACGCGAGTCTTTCTTAACGACGCTTACGTAACGTTACAACGACAAGTAGACAACGCAGACTGAATTTAAAGATGTTAAAAGCGTGTGTGTTTTACTTTACAATATCTACCCGCCATATGTACGTATGTATGTTGGTACTTACATGGACTCACATTTACGAGACACGCTAAAGCAAGCGTTCGACTCGTTCGCGACATTTGCAAGACGACGTTTCCACATTGCGTTGCATGATGAGTCATGCGATCTCTCTCTCTCTCTCTCTCTCTCTCTCTCTCTTTCTTTAAGCGAGTTAGCATTCCCGTTTCTGATTAGAGCCATGATAGGACTAACCGACAAGAAGGAACAAAGTTATAATAGAATCGAGGAATCTAACGTTCGAGGATTTAACGTTTTGAATTAACACGATTAGACATTTCCCTATTTAAAATGTTAATTGTGTTATTAGTTATTCGGCACTCTATAATCGATCAATATGCTTGAGAAATATATAATATATGTAACGCTTCAACATTAACGCCCATATAGGTTTCTAATATCCACGGGAATCATAACGTTTGTAGATTTAACGTTTTGGAAATTAACGTTTGATACGACTATGATATTCACGTACGTATGTCGCTTAAATTATTAACGAATAATTCGTTCGTTGATGTGTAATTAATTATTTACCTTGTGCGTGTGTAGGTACTCGTACGTGCGCTTGTGTACATGAAAACATTTCGAATTGAAATAAAATAATAAAAATACATACGCGTAATATATCCAACATAAACTTCTTGATAAATTTCTTGATAAAGTTTCATTGAGAATTTCAATGATTCTCATACGTTTACATTCTATATTCATCACATAATCGTTAATCGATATAACTAATATAAGCATACTTATTCCACGAAATCAGATAAATAAAATATAAGCATGAGAGAGATAAACAGAGAGAGTACATGTGTGTGTGTGTGTGTGTGTGTGTGAGACAGAAATATGATTAATGAAATGAAATCGGTTAGCACTTGGACGTTTAATGGAAGAGCTAATAATTAATTCATTAATATAATAAATTACTTATTTTGTGTGCCTATGTTTTTGTGTTTGTGCGAGAGAAAGAGAGATAACACCCCCATTGAAGTAAAATAATAAAAATATATACACGTAATATATCAACGAATATATAAATCCCTTGATAAAGTTTCATTCAGAATTTCAGTGGTTCTCAAACGTTTTCGTTTAAACTAATTAAATATTCATTAGTCATTAATATATGTAGATAATTCATTCGTTCGTTCATTTCATGAAACTAGATAAATAAAATGTAAACGAGAGAAAGAGAGAAAAACAGAGAGAGAGAGAAATATGATTAATTGGATGAAATTGGGCGGCACTTGTGACGAGCTAATGGAGAGGTTCTTCTCTCGTTGAGTTCGGTGCATACGCGTCGTAGATCAATGCAGCTGCACTCGTCCACGTCCGTTCGCGACTCGACGCGCGGCTTGCGACCTGTCGATCGCACCTGGTGCCACGCTTACAAATACACGTCTAGAGAGTTCGAAGACTTCCTATATATACATATATGTATGCATGTATGTATGTATAAATATATGTATGTATATAGATACATACATCGTATATATCTACGTACATATGTATATACGATCTAACATACATACATAAATACATACATACATACATAATATGCACATATACAGATACGTGCAACGTAGTTTCAGCTTCTCTATTTGATGTTGAGATCCAACAAGCAAAAGCAACAGCAACAGCAATAGCAAAAGTAACAATAAAAGCAACGGCAACAGTAACAGCAGCAGCAACAACAGCAACAGCTTTGCTATTTGTTCTCTCACTCTTTTCATCGGAAAGAGGATTGAACGAAGAGAAAGAGGAAGAAAGAGAGAGAGAGAGAGAGAGACAGAGAGAGAAAAGACAGAGAGAGAAAAAACAGAGAGAAAGAGAGAGAAAGAGAGAGTAGTAAGGGTAGGCTGCTGGAGTGAGGGTGTAGGAGGGGCTGAGGAGGAGGGAGAGGACCGTTCAGTTCGCTTTCTCGCGGCCGTATAAGGTCGCGAGCACGCTACGACTCTCTCTCGGTCCTCTCTCGAAAGTGCAGCTTGCACGAAAGCTGATTCGGTCCCTCCTCCTCCTCCTCTTCCTCCTCCTCCTCCTCCTCCACCTCCTCTTCCTCTTCCTCCTCTTTCTCTCTCTTTCATCTATCTATCTATCCGTCTCTCTTTCTCTTTCTCTCTCTCTGTCTCTCTGTCTCTCTCTATCTATCTTTCTCCTTTTTCTCTTTTTCTTGCGAACGCAACCGACGATCGAAATCGTAATTACGAAAGGCCACGAAAAGGTGACCGTCTCGCCGTTTAAATATCTGAGTATATATCAACGTATGCAAGCGTGTATGTCCGTATTCATTTATATATGTATCATTGCATGCGTATGCGTGGACATTGGTCACGATATTTTTTTATGATAATCGACGTCTACGACCCTGTCTGGAATACCTGTTAGAATTTCTCTTTTTATATTTCTTTTTTTTTTGTTCCATTGCTTTTATTTTTTTTTTCTTTCTAATAACTTTATAGATACTTCATCGATAAGGCATTTAAGCGCGTTAGGATTACGTTAGAAGTATAGTAGGTTTTATTATTCGAATTGCTTATACGGGTTTTACGATTGTGTTATGCATGTAAGTTATGTGAATATATATATATATATAATCATAGGTATTTACATATGTATATCTATATACTTGGTGACTCGATATTATTAGAAATATTTTTTTGTTATGTAATTTTACGAAGAATGATTTAGAACGAATTGTTGAATTTTTGCGAAGAAAATCGTTTTACTATTATGATCGACATGACGAAGCGAGAGTCGTTCTGTGTGTACGTTTCTGTATGTGTCCGTCTCTGTGTATAGGTGTAGAAAATAAAGCAGGAAAGGTCTCGGTGCTCGTAGGGTCTTCTATTCTTACCCGACGAATGTGCGAACGCGAGCGACAACTTCGCTAAGATTAGAAGCAACTACTTACTTTTATTTCGTTACTCGCGTTTCTAACATCTAACTCTCTCACTCCCTCTCCTTTTCTCTCTTTCTCTATTTCTTTTTTTTTAAATCAAAATTTTATTTGTAATCGATATTTGGTTACAATATCGAGGTTACTGAAGTTATTCTAATATTAAAAAATTTAATTACTCGTACGACATATGTAGATATTTAAAAAAAGAAAAGAAAGAAAAAATAGTTTTTCTAAAATAGACAGATCTTTAAAGTTCCTAGACAAGCCAAAAGTTCTTAATTTGATTGACAAAAATCGATAACATACTCGTACTTCGCAGACTTTTTAATTTTACAAACTCGACTTCTATTTCTGAATAATCTAAATATAGAAAAAGAAAAAGGAAAAAGAAAATAAATCAGCCTTAAAATATCTCAGAAAAAGAGCGTAATTGATTTTTTAAATTATTTAGGAATTTTTTATCCGATCTGTATATCTTTTTTCTTCTTTATTTATTTTCTTTCAACTTGTTTCATCATCTAACTCTATATATTTATTACTCTATATATTTATTTTATATTCACAGAATCTTCATCGTATCATTTCTCTCTCTCTCTCTCTCTCTCTCTCTCTCTCTCGCTCTCTCTCTGTTTCTTTATACTTTTCTATTTCTTTTTTTATTTCTTTGTAACCTCGATGTCGCGAATTTTCCGCGTTCGTTAATCCCTCGCAGGTTTCTCCTATGTGATCAACATTTTTCGAGTATTTTACTCTCTCTCTCTCTCTCTCTCTCTCTCTCTTGTATGTTAATCCCAGAAGTTCGCAAAATCTTTTCCCGTTCGTTTACCGTATTCGTAGGCAGTGGAGTCCTGTCTGTACAATATTCCAAGCACGAATTTAAAAGCTCGCTCGCACGTTACCCGTTCTCTCTTTTCGTTCGTTTCATTACCATGTTCTGTTTCACCCCCGTACCTCCACCTCTCTCTCTCTCTCTCTCTCCTTCCCCCTTCCCCTCTCTCTCTTTCTCCCTCGTATCACATATACATACGTTACCTACGTTTCCTAGTCCAACATTTTTTCTTCTTTTTTGTTCCTTTTTTTCTCTCTCTCTTTATATATATATATATATATATATATATATATATATATATATATATATATATACACATTCAAGCAATATCCCAACACACATGGCCGAGCTAGGAAATACTACAAAATCTACCGGTCGAGAGTTTAGGGATTTTCTCAGCTAGCCTGGTAACCAACGAGAGATCGTATAGAAGCTTTAGCCAAAGACCAAGAGAACGAGAGAAAAAGAGAGACAGAGAGAGAAAAGAAACGAGAAAACGAGAATAAAAAATACAGAGAATAGGCAAAGAAAGAAAGAAAGAAAGAAAGAAAGGAAGGAAGAAAGAAAGAAATAACGACGAGAAGGGATTGAGAATAGGAAAAGGACAAAAACTTTAGGAAAACTTTTGGAGAAAAAAGTAAAAGCTTTGCACGTTTCGAAAAGTCTCGCATGGAAAATAGAGAATCAAGCTATCTCGGTCTCGAGCATAAATACGAATGCTTATATACTTACTTATCTATAGCAATGCAAAAGAAAGAACGAGAGTTGAGAGAAAAAAGAGAAAGAGAGAGAGAGAGAGAGAGAGAGAGAGAGAAAAAAATAGATAGAACGAGGTCGTTCATGCGAATAAGAGAGAGAAGCACATGCTATCGGTTGTTTCTAAGTTCTTTCTTTCGTTTCTTCATTTATTTGCTCATTCCGTCATTCGCTTATTCGTTCGTTCGTTCGTTCGTTCATTTTCCACTTTTCAAGCGAGTTTTTTTTCTCTGAGAAACTTTGTTCGTTTGATTTTTGTTAAAACTGTAAAAATATACTTTCTTGATCCTTCAATTGACATAGCTCACATGACAAATAAGCTCGAGATATATATTTTGCTATATTTTATTGTATGTATGTATATATGTATTTATGTATGTATGTATATATGTATGTATGTATTTATGTATATATGTATGTATGTATGTATGTAGGGTTTCCTCAACGATTCGCCTCTTATTTTATCGACAATCGATGGTGAAGAATATCGAGGTTACTAGATCGAATGATTTTTCTTTAGATAAAATAAAAATGGAAGAAGAATTTCTTTCGTCCTTAACCAACAATTGTTTGTAACCTATTATTTTTTATATTTCATCATTTTATTATATTAATTATTATTATTGGATTGGCCAATATGTAATTTAGGAAGTTTTATATATGTATATGTACATTAAAAATATATCAAAAAATATTAGTTTTATTTATTTAAATATTCAATATTATGATATAAAGTATTCAATCTATTCTCTACAATGATATTTATTTGAATATGAAATATTAAATGTTCTGAATTAAAAAGAATTGCCCTATATTTATTCGTCATTTATTCGGATATAAAAACACCGAACATTAAAATAAAATAATACCGTAAAATGTACAATTTATTTTTGTTTACGAAAATATATTCTATTCTTATTTAGATATGCAATAATAAAAATTTGTAATTAAAAAGAAATACTCTACAGTGTTATAGGATATCGAACGTTTTCGATAAAACAAAAAAGAAATATTAATGTTATTTATTTAATTATAATTTATCAAAACTTTCGACATACTTATTGAACAATCCAATATTTTATAATAATTTGACAAAAAATTCTTGTTCTATTTACGACGCGAGACAAATTACTTTTTCTTTTTCTTTTCCTCTTTTACGCAAGACTCATTATTATCGAATAGAAAAATTGTAGTAAATTAAAAAGTTATAAAAAATGTTGTCGCTAAAACGAAACGCTGAACTTGTAAAACTTAACAGCACGTTGGTTCGAACGACAATTTACTTTTTCCTTTAAAACTTATTTTTGATATTTTCGAACAATGATTATTACTATTACACGCAAGTACGTATGTATCACTCCTAATGATGTATTTTATAATAATTTCTAGCAAAAAATTCTTGTACCTATTTCGACGGAAAGAAGTTTCTTTTTCCTTTTACTTTTCTCTTTCTACGCGAGACTCGTTATATAAAAAGGAAAAGAAAATAAACAAATAAAAAAGAATAAAAAAAAAATATTACGAAAAGGGCTAACGTAAAAAATAAATGACAAATAAAAAATAAAAAACCATACAAAAGAATCGGTGAAAAGAAATAGAGGAAGTGAATTAAAAAGGCTAACGTTTCCAAAAAAAAAAAAAAAAAAAAAAGAGAGAGAGAGAGAGAGAGAGAGAGAAAAGAAAAAAATGAAAAGAACAGAGAAGAAGAAAAAGAAAAAGAAGAAAAAAGATACACCTTGTCAAAGTAAGAAATTAAAGTAAAGAAAAAAAATTCGAGTGAAGTGAAAAAAAGATAGAAAAAGTAAAAAAAAAAAAAAGAGAGTGAGAGAGAGAGATAAATAAGGGATCAACCGTGAATACGTCTACGAGATTTGCTATCAAGATCTCCATTCGTATTCGACCCATCCCTTTCGTCCTACCCTCTTGCTCTCCATCCTCCCTCCGTTCTCTCAACCCTCTCTCTCCCCAGTTACTTTCTTCTTCTCACAGCGAGATCGTTTCAAAGTACGTTAGAAATGTTCTCGCGAGCTCGGATTTTATCGGAAAGTCAAATCCGACATCTCTCTTATGGTTTTCCGTAAAGATGAAAAGACAGATCGCGTTGTAGAGATATCTTTGTAGGAGTATTCCTTTCCTTTCCTTTACTTTCCTTTCCGATGACCCTACTTTATCGTACTATCGAAACAGGTACTCCTACTTGGTCGTTATAAAGATACAGATATCGAAAAAGTGGATGTGTATCCGATTTATTCTATTTTATTTTATATATTTTCTTTTTTAAGAAACATTGTATATAAATAAAATGTATAAAAGAAAGAAATTGGCCAAAAGTTCATACGAGTGAAATAAAAATTAATTAAAATTCAAATCTTTTTCGAGACTTTATATATATAATTTTATATGTATAATTCTTCTCCTTTTTTCTTTTCTTCTTTTTTTTTCAGATTATAAAACTACGATAAGAGTCTATGAACTTTTTCGCCAACATGTATACGATCGTCTAAAGCGTTAAGAATTATTTTTATCGAAATTTTTATACTTGTAGAATTAATTTTTTTTTCATACATACATACATATATATATATATATATATATATATATATATATGAACGCGTGATTTTCGAATAAATTTCTTTCACTCGCTCGAAAAAGCGCAATTTTTCAACGATATTCATTTGTGTAAAAAAATGTGTCTAAAAAATCGTGCGATTTTTCTAAAATTCTAATAAATTCGGTTTCAGAGGAAATTGTTCGTAACGCTTTATACGGTTCATTCGACTTGTAAGTAAGTATGTATTTACGTACATATATATATTGATGTATGTGTATATGTATGTAAAAAAGTAATTGAAATCGTAAGCTCACCTCTCAATGCATCAGCAGTCGTCGCAAGAAGTCCCTGAAGACTCCTGCTGTGATGATGAATCAAATTGTGAAAATCCCTTCCGGCTTTGTGTCTCAAATGATCCTCGACTTCGTGTCCACAGCATGGGGCGTCACATATCGCTGTAAAAACAAAAAAAAAAGAAAAAGATATTATAAATCCTATAGCTTTATTCGCATCCTGTTGTATGTGTATATATATATATATATGCAATATTGTATTGCAAAGTATTAGACGTCACAAACAAGAAACTTTATTATTGCATGAAGATCGGAAAAATACTAGAAAAAATATTTTGAGCATATAATAAAATAGAAATTCCTTTTTAAAATGTAAAACGCATTTTTTTCTAAAACTATTGATCGACTCGAAATTGAAGAAAAAGAAAATGAAAGAAAGAAAAGTAACACCATTGTAAAGAAAATTAAAAGACCTTTCAAATGACACGTCACTTGATCCCTATTGCTATTTGAGATTTTCAAAGGGTTTATCACCTCTCCCGCTCAGGGGCTTAACTCCAAAATTTGTTTTTTGGAACACTCCGTATAATTAAATAAATTAAAATTTGTTGATGAATCTTTTAGCGAATGATGATAAATAAAAAAATTAGGGCAGGAAGAAAACAGAAATACAAATAAAATGTACAGAATCACCTACGAATTTTTTCTTCGGTTTTTTTATAAAATTCAAAAAAAGAAAAAAAAGATTATTAAATAAAATTTATAACAATTTTTTTATTTTTGTTTCTTCTTCTTCTCAACAGAATAATTTCAATCAAGATACGAGTACATTATCTATTCTTTGTATTATACCATACTATACTATAATAGTTTAACAGAGTGCTAACTGGCAGAAAAGATCGCTAATTGCGAACATTTTGTTATCGATACGACCGCAGATCTTTAACCCACATTCTCAAATAGCATTTTTCTCGGATATAAAACGAACGCAGTATCGAGTGATCAGTGTTGGTTGTGCGGTTGGAAATGGACACCTTCCTTTATCGTTATTTTATCGATTCCATCTTGGATAACTTGTACGATCTTCGTCAACGATGTTTCGTATAAGGAAGATAGGAAAAAGATAAAAATGGAAAAATCTAGGAATATTATCGTCTCTGATTGTGATTATCGAACAGATAGATATAATAAATTTTTCCATGAAATCTGTATACATATCCTTTTTTTTTTTTCATTCGTAGAAATCGATTGATTTAACAAGAAAGAGAGAAAAAAATACATATATAAATATATATAAAAAAAAAATATAAAAATCAATATAAAAGATAAATGCGATAGAAATAATCGTGGAAAAGAAAAAAAAAAAGAAAAAAGAAAAAAGAAGAAAAAGATCAATAAATTTTTTTTCGCAAAAGTCGGATATCGAAGTAGAAAGATAGGAGATATTCCACGTAGTTGAGGTTTAAACCGCATGGAACTTTATTCGACGACGAAAATTTCATTAATCCAAGTCGTAAATCAAATTCCTTGTGATGGCACGTCCTTCGTCTTCTTCTTCATCTTCTTGTCTGATAAGTTCACGAATGAACGAACGAACTAACGAGGAACCGAACAATTAAATTCCTTGCGTCTCGGTTAAAGGACAAAATTATCGTAGAACGATCCATCGAATCGAGAGCTTGTATATGTATATATATATATATATGTATGTATGTATATGTGTGTGTGTGCATGTATGTAAGTACTTACATACATATAGATATTTGAAAATCGAAGAAAGAGAGAGAAAAAGAGATTACCTTCTCTATTTCCATTTAAACGTTCTTCTCGTATCTCGCCATTTTCTTTTACATCATTCTATACAGAGTAATTTCTTTATAAAATTAATCCCGACTAAACGTTTGATATCGTTAGAAACGTTTTTCTAAATTAATTGATTAATCTAATACTTTAAACCAATTAATTAATCTAAATACTTTAAGAGAGAAAAAAAAGAAAAATAAAAGAAGATATATACATATGTATGTAAGCGTGTATATATGTATTTATGTGTATATAATATATACATATATATATATATATACACATATGCACACACATCCATAGAAAAAGATTTCGAGATACAGAGAAAACATTCTTGCTTTACAGATACGTTTCGTCTTTCTAATTGTCGTGTCTATTTTCGTCTTGTCTCTCGTTTGCGAAAGAAACGAATAAATACTTTTTCTTCATCATCATCATCTTCTTCTTCTTCTTCTTCTTCTTCTTCTTCTTCTCCTCTTCCTCTTCTCCTCTTCTTCTTCCTCACTTTGCCAACGCTATTGTAATTAATTAGCAGTCAGGAAAGACAGCTGTGCCGATCGACAGACTTTATCTTCTCTCTCTCTCTCTCTCTCCCTTTTTTTATCGTCCCAATTATAGCGACACACGCAAAAGCTGCTTAGAAAGAGAGAGAGAGAGAGAGAGAGAGAGAGAGAGAGAGAGAGAGAGGAGAGAAGGGAGAGAGGAAGATGTAGATCGAAAGAGTAAGAACGATGGCTACTCGGTCGTCTTGTGCAATTACAGGAGCAGCCCGATAAAATACGATAGATCGACATCTACCATGAATAAGAGAGAGAGAGAGAGAAAGAGAGAGAGAGAGAGAGAGAGAGAAAGAGGGAGAGAAAGGGTCATGGACGAACAAATAAAACGAGACTAACGGCTATCCTCCAGAGGGTCCTGTTGTCTCCTCTCAATCGTCCTCTTTCTTTCTGTACATATACATTTAAGTACAATATAGACCAAAATAGTACATTAGAAAGATATTATTTTAAATTTCATTCAAGTTTCTTCATCTTTCCAATGCGTATACGTGTGTACAGTTACCTAACAAATGTATATGTATATATAATAAATGTATAAAACGATTAGAATACTAAGTATATAGGAGTGAACAAAAAAAAAATAGTGACAAATTTTAATTAAATTGTTACTGGTGAATTGGTTAATTTCAATACAGTTGGTTGGAGGACTCAACAATTCTTGGAATGATTTTAAAAATCGATTATATTTTTTCCAGACTTCTTACATTGACGTATTTTTTTTTTTCTTTCTTTCTTTCTCTCTTTTTATTTTTCTTGGTTAAAAATGACAAAATTACAGACCAAACTAGTTAAACGACGAGTCCAATTACAAGTTGCTCGAAAGGTCTCGAAAAAAAAAACAGAGTAATATTGATTTTTAAAATCGTTTAAGAACTTTTGGCCCACTTAAAAACTTTTGGCACCACCCTGTATATATGTATGTACTTACGTACGTATATACGTACGTACGTACTTTGGTTATGTACTTATGTACGTACGTATGTATGTAAAAGGAAAAGCCAAAGAAACGAGAGAGAGAGAGAGACAGAGAGAGAGAGAGAGAGAAAGAGAGAGAGAGAGAGACAAGTAGATCGTGCCAAGTTTTCTTCTCTCCATTCGACAGAGGATTAGGTACTCAGCTTCGACACTTCTCGATAGGCGTTACCTTCGTAAAAGCAACATTAGGTACTTACATACATATATTTCAATGTTATTTTACGTCCACCCTATCGATTTAGTTATTTACCAATCGATTTTTCACTGCGACAACGAGATGAAATATCTAATCAAAAAATTTATTTTCATTTTTTCTATTCTCTACACTCTATTCTTTTATTATTTTCTACAAAGAAGCACGATGATTACCTTGATATTTAAATAAGAACGAAAAGAAAGAAGAAAAGAAAAAATCAAAATGGCGAAAAGTACGATAGGTAACTATACTTCTAATATAATAAAATATAATATAATATAATAATATATACATGTGCTATTATTATGTTCATATTTATTTATATTTCTTGTCATTATTATTTTATTATTAATTTGTTAACAAATAGAATAATCTTCGATATTTATTTAAATTAGAAGAGAAAAGAAAAATCAAAATGGCGAAGAAGAAGAAAAGTAATTATTAGATACTGATTTTAATAATATAACATATTTTTAATAAGATCATACAAAATAATTTTAGATCTCTTATTTGTCAAACAAAAAAAAAGGAATGATCGACGAAACACTCGATACTGATAGAAAATGAAGAAAAAAATGCTTGTAGATTCACGAGAAGGAAGAAAATGATAGAGCGATAGGGGAGTAAGGGAGATGAAAATAAAAAAAAAAGGAAAAAAAAAAAGAAGAAATGGAAAAAAAGAAAATCTCATGAATATATTTACGAAGAAGAGGAGTATAAATAAATATAGCTCTGGGGGATGTTAGAAAACGCGTAAATTCGTTCGAGTACCTTTCGTTCATCCCTACGCCCTTTCTCTTTTCCTTCCTCTTTATTACACCTACATACGTATATTGAACGCATCTTTGATATGAAAATTATACAGGTCGGGATGAAAAGTCTCTAAATGGACTGAAAATTCTTAGATGGTTTTTTTCGAAACATTTCTCTAGACATCCTTTTTCTTTCTTTTTTTTTTTTTTTTTAAGTTTGCGTTTAGATTCTTAGTAGTTTTATGGTCTGACAAAAAGGAAAAAATTGACTTAACAAAGTAGTCCGAGAAAATCACGACGAAGTTTCTTTCTTTTTTCTTTTTTTTTTTTTTTATTTTTTCTTTTCCATTTTTTTGTAAATTTATTTTTTAATATCTTCCCCAGAATGTAGAACTACGAGGAGAGGAAGTTTCTTTGCAATCTGTGAAAAAAGGAAAATATTTCAAAATGATCCGAGAAAGTTTCGACCCAGCTAAGAAGTTTCCGACCACCCTGTATGAAATAAAGTTGGATGAAGAACACGGAAGTGTTACACATTAGTCTCGATATTAATACAGGGACGGCCTTTCGATCGGTGAAACTCTCGATGACGTTACTGACGTTAATGTGTGTGTGTGTGTGTGTTTGTATGTGTCACGTGAGAAGAAATTGTAGACGCGAGGCGCGGTGTGCCTTCAATTCAATTCCATTTAATATCACTTAAACGTTTATCGTGTAACAATCGTCGAAAGACCGTGGTGCCCACGGCCGTAGCAACCGAACAAATTAGAAGCTACAATTGTACACTTAAGAACGCTTTTGCTAATATCATTTCCTTCTCTTCGTCTCTCTCTCTCTCTCTCTCTCTCTCTCTCTCTCTCTCTCTCTCTCTCTCTCTCTCTCTCTCTCTTTCGTTTCATTCTAAAATTATTTTTTTTTATTTAACAAAATTTTTTTGCTAGATAATTATTCGTAAAACACATTTTTTATAAGGGATGTTCTTTCAGTAATGATATAATCAAATACTTAATGATTATAGTGTGTGTGTGTGTGTGTGTGTGTGTGTGTGTGTGTGTGTGTGAACGCTGCATAAAATGTTTTCATTGAAATACATATTTATTTTTATATATCAATAATTAATGTTCTGTATAAATGCAGAATTTTTTCTATGTGGGTCAAGAATTTCGAAAAAGAAAAGATAGACAAATAAAAATTGCCTAAAGAATCTCGAAAAAGTGGTAATTAATTTTTGGAATCATCCACTTTTGGCTTATCTCTGTATACTAGAGATTTTATATAAATAAAAAAGATAATAATAAATCGATACGGCATCCAATTTTTTCCATTCAACTACATATTTGTTTTCATACAAATAATTATTGTTCTGTATAAATACGGGATCGGTTCCAAAAGTTTCTGGGCAAATGAAAAATTTCTGTAAAATAAAAAAAGAGAAAAAAAGAAAAGAAAAGAATGAAAGAAAATTATCTAAAAATTCTCGAAAAAATATGATTGATTTTTTTAATCGAAGCTCGTAATTTTACAATTCGAAACAAAAATTAGTCTAAAAAAAAAGTATTATAATATCATAAATAATTATTATATTTGATTGTTGTTATCATTTACGACTTTTTAATCCACTCTTTGTATATATTTATATCGATTTCTGTTCCCCGCAAAAAAAGAAAACAGAAGAAAAATAGAAAAAAATTTGATAGTTTGGGAGAGAAAAATGCCAATGCAAAAATACAAGAGACAATAATAAAATAATAATAAGAAGAAGAAGAAAAAGAAGAAGAAAAAAGTCGAAGGACGACAACAGTACCTTTCGAGAGGGTCGAAGATACTCGTCGATAAGGTGTCCTCTTATCGGACGGTCGTCGCGACGTAAAGTACATACGTAAGTACATACATAATACATATGTATACAAATATATAGGTAGATCTACGAATGCGTCTGATGCATTTTTAAATCGTCATCTTTTTATCGGGAATACTTTCGTAAATATTAGATCGATTCAGTAAATAAGACGAAAAGCAAGTAGGTATAAGTTGAATTTGAAAGAAAGAGAGAGAGAGAGAGAGAGAGAATTTTTATCGAATTAAAACAAGTAGAAAGTAGTACAAGTAGAAAGAAAATAAGAACTGTTCAAAGTATGTGTAAATAAAATTTATAAAGTAAACGAACAATATTAATTAAAAACAAACTATATTCGCATAGAAAAATAAAGATAGAAAGAAATAGAAAGAGAGAAAGAAAGAGAGAGAGAGAGAGAAATTCATTGCTCTTCATCTCTTAAATTTGTGTCTCGTTAGCTCGATTATCTCGCTCTTAGTCACAAAAATAAATACCGTTTAAACGATAAATGAAATTGCAAAGTAAAAATGAAATATTACAAAACAATTATCATATACAAAAATAGGGGGAAAAAAAGAAAGAAAGCAAAAAAAAAGAAAAAAGAAATAGAGAGTACAAAATTCATTCTTTCATCGTCCCTTTTAATTTTAATCTTCGTTAGAACGATTATTACGTTTTTCAATTTCTAAAATAAGAAATAAGTTTAAACGATAAATTGTAATCGCTAAGAAAAATAAATTGAGATAATAAAGAAATTCATTGTTTCTCATTGCTTTCAAGCTTGACCGTCTCTAAACTCGAAAAAAAATTGTTCGAATTTCAAGTATAATTACGAAATAAAAATGAAATGTTAAAAACAAACTGTAATCGCATAAAAATTTAAAGAGAAAGAGAGAGTCAGAGAAATTCGTTGCTTTTCATTTCTTTGAAATTTTTAGCGTTTATAACTCGATTATCTCATTTTTCTGTTTGGTCTCTCTCGACGTCAACGAATGATCGAGAGAAAAATATGGAAAAATAAAAAAAAGAGACAGACAGAGAGAGAGAGAGAGAGAGAGAGAAAGAAAGAAGAAGAGGAAATTTGCGAGAGAAATATCGCATTTTGTCGGATGATACGAGAATGGCTGTAGCTGACGTCGAGCTTAAATCGTTTCGAAGTACCAAGACGAGATAGATAGACAGAGAGAAAGACACAGAGAGAGAGAGAGAGAGAGAGAAAAAGAAAGAGAGAAGCAGACAAAGAGAAGAACAAAAAAGAAAAAGAAGAAAGAAAGGGAGATGTTGAAGACACAACGTCGATCGCTTTACGTTTTAGGTTTTAGATTTTACGATGGATCCTGGGTGTGGGCTGAGAGAAAACCTTCTAGAGGTTCGAGACTTTGAAGGCCTCGTTCTCACGATGAACCTTTTTCTTTCTTTTTCTTTTTCTTCTTCCTCATCTTTATCCTCTTCTTCTTTCTCATCATCGTATCTTCCTTCTCTCCCTTCCCTTCCCTTTCCTTCTATTTTTTTTCTTAATTTTTTTTTTCTTTATTTTGTTGTTGTTGTTGTTATTCCTTCTTCCTCTTCCTTCTCCTTCTCCTCCTCTTCTCTTCTTCTTGTTGTTCTTCTTCTTCTTACTTTACGAGCTTTACAAAGCGTCCCTCTCGTCGATGAAATTACTGTACCGCCGCGAGTTATACCCTGTGCACCGTATCGCATTGGTTCGTTAAGCCACATCCACCAATCGAGATAACGTTATTGGAAAAGATATATCGCTAATGTGATTCGATAACGTTTATTTCGTTTGCCAATTTAAAACGATGTGTAAGTGATGCAAATGTTACTTAATGACATGAGAGAGAGAGAGAGAGTATTCGATGAATACTACCACTTATTCCAATTATTCCCAGTCGAAATATTTTTATTAATTAATTAAGTAAAATATCCTTGATGAAAGAAATAATATGATTTCTCTTTCGCTCTCTCTCTCTCTCTCTCTTTCTATGTGTGCGTTACAAATATTTCGATCAGTATAAAAATGATTAAGTATTGAGATTGCGTTGAGTTGCGTCACTTGTTATTACGTACTAACGTTTTATTATAAATACTGACCCATTAAATAACAGCCATTAGATACCTATTTAAATACTAGTCTAACGTAAGACCCATCTTAAATGACAATTTAAAGGACATCAAACTGTATAATATACTATGAACTTTGTCTTACGTCGTTAATAATTTAATAATTTATATCGTCGAAGATCGAAGAGAAAGAAAATAATCGATTTAATTAACTTTCACGAATGATGATCATTATTGAGTAACATTACAAAAGACATCGTCAAGGCGTCGTCACGAATCAATTTCTTTAGAACATGTAACATAAACGAGTAATGTATTTCGCATTTAGGATTACATAATCGCGTTTTATAGCAGGGTTTCTCAATCTTTTTATCGTGCGATCCATATTTTGAACGATATACGAATGTGTCTGGAGTGTTTATAAATAACATAAAATTTTTATCGAACCATTTATTATTATATTTCAATAATTCCGGAATATTTTGTCGCGAAGTCGTAATAATTTATAACTGGGAAATTTCTCTTTTTTTTTTGTAAATAAATTTCTTAAAAAAAAATATTTATAATATATAAATATAATTATATATTATTATATATTTATATATATATAATATATTTATGATATATAATATAAATTTCTTAGAAATAAATAAAAGTACTCTGACGCAAAGTCAGCGGGTTATTCTTTTATGGTCAACCTTCTGGTCCCGTTCCTCCCTCCCTTTGGACTCCCCTCTCCCGTTGATTAAAAATTTAATACGGCCCAATAACGAGGGCCACAGTCCCTAATAAGTTGAGAAACGCTGTTGCATAGTACTCGACTAGCTAGGTGGGATCTAGGTCTCTTAATGCCGGGAAGAGCTTATAAAGCCGGAAGCTACATCAGCAGCGACCCTTCGTTCTTGATTCGACGAGTGGCCATTCGTGCAAACTGGGTTAGGGCACAATCATCCGGAGAACTTTAATGCGTTTCTTTCCTAAAGAATAAGAGTAAGACGAGAGAACGAATCGATTTCAAAGATTGGATGCACGATGCAAATGTATGCAAGAAGAAGAAGAAGAAGAAGAAGAAGAAGAAGATGATGATGATGATGATGAAGAAAAAAACGAAAAGTAGAGAAGGAAGAAAAAAAGAAAAAGATAAATAAGAAGAAAATTTACATTCGTTAAGAATTTTCTCGAAAGAATGAATTACGTACTTCGGTAAAAACGAAGTTTAATAAAAATTAACATAGAGATAAATTATAAGTATATAATTTATGTGCACGTAAAAACGAAGATAATTTTTGTTTGTTTGTTAGTTTTATCAAGAATAATGTAATTATAAATTAATCGACTAATCAAACTTGTAGATATCTAATATATGATGAATCGAAAGTTCCTAGATGGGTCTAATATTTCTTAGGGGGAATATTAAAAATCGATTATTCTTTTTCGAGATCTTTTTAAGATAATTTTTTTTTTTTTGGGAGGAGGTCAAATTGTAAAATGAGAAACTTAATATTCCGGGATCTAAAAGGTGTCTTAAAAATAAAGAGCGATCAAGTTTTTAAAAATCATTTGAAAACCTTTCACCTGCGATTCCTATTATGTAGTATTTGTCTAAAAAAATATTTTTCTAATATTATACTAATGCTGATATAATTATATACTACATTGATATGATTATACCGTACTAACAATAAGTATAACTTATGTTCTCAAAAATCATGAAAAACGTCGGATATGAAGTGTCAAGTTTCTAACGATAAAACGTATGAAAATTTATCTCAAAAAAAGTATATATGTATAAGTATATATGACTTGAAAATTACGTAATGTTATACGAAGTTAAATAACGACGTATGAAACGTTAGAAAATTATTATCTCAAATTTTATTCAAATTTCTTCGTCTATACCTATACACACACGCATCTACCTAAAAAATGTTTCTTTGCTGTTAAAACATTAACTACATAAAAATGAACAAAACTTAACGAAGTTTAACTACAGGTTAAATCTGAAAAGTTAACTAGATGATTTTAAAAATTAATTACTCTTTTTTTGCGAGACTTTGTAGGCTCATCTTATTTTTTTTTTTTTTTCTTTTCTTTTCTTTTTTCTTTCATATCATAAAACTATCTTAGCCTAGAAAATTTGGGCCTTGTTATTTTAAGAAAAAAATAATCAAATATCTGTCGTGTCTGCTAGATAAGATACGTGAAAGATAATCAGTACAGATACTAAAGTTATGAGGACAATCTAACGATCTTATAATCGGAAGGATCTTATTCACACTGTCACAAAGTTTACCCTCTCGAAGTTAGTATTATTATTTCGGTGATTCGCGAACATCGCAGAAAGTTAACATCGCAGGCCGTTGTCGTGCTCATTAGCCAAAATGTAATTCCCACGCAACGATGCACATCGAGCTAATTAGAACGAATTACCAGGTTTACGTTCGCGAACCAACGAGTTTACCGAGTTCACATATGTTTCATTCACTATATATGTATATATCTTTATGTATCATCTTTATGTATCTACTATAAATTTTATACACGTGTATGTGTATGTACGAACGCATGTACGTACATGTATTTAAGACAAGAAAAGAAAAACAAAAAAAAAAATCTCTTCTTTCTTAATGAAAATTTAATTTATTAGACAAAATCGTTTCACCGAAACGGAAATGATATTTTTGCGAATAAATTTCAAATAAAAATTAACTAATGATATAGTAAAACTATATGTATTTAACTTCATGCGTATACATGCATGTAAAATCTAAGGATTATTACAGCTGATGACTGTACGAAGTAAAAAATACAAAAATATATTTTTTAATTTTCTAAAAGTAAAAGAAAAGAAATAAAAAAGGAAACAATTGTGCTTACAATGCGTCTATCTGTAATATCTAGGAGATTTATTTACGAATTTACATTTTGTATTTTTTGTATTTTTTAGCTTTTTATCTGTTTGCTCGATCGATCGATCGAACGAATTAACGAATGAACGAACGAACGATCGATCGAGTAAACGTAAGAAAGAACTAGTCGGATTAGTTTCTAGAACTAGCTGGTCTCACGACAATTGAAGGAAATTTTTACAAGAAGGTTTCGAGTCTCGTTTCGCCTAATGGGATTAAGGACGTTTAACGAAACGATGCTGGAGGGCTTCTAAATAAATTCCGGCAATTAGAATGAAGGCTCTTAGATCGAGTACTCGTTACTGGATTAACTTAATCTCTACTATCTTTTGATGTTCATTGAAAACAAACAAACAAATATATATATACACTCACACACGCACATACACAGGCTAGACCAGAAAATCCTAAGTTCGAAGTTTTACGATCTGAATGGGGGAAAAAAGAAAAAAAAAAAATTAGAAATTAGTCTAACGAAGTCTCGAAAGAGAGTAATCGATTTTTTAAAAATCATCTAAGAACTTTTGTATTATATATATATATATATATTAATTAATTAATTATAAATATGCATTAATATATATATTATATATGTATTTTGTGTGTGCGTGTATCATATATATATATAAAATATATATATATATATTTATCCATGCAATAGAAAAAGACATTTGTTTTCTTTAACTGTTTGTTTAAATAATAATAATATTAATAATAACAGCAATAATAATCACGTAGTAGATACGTAGTACCTACAAAGTAAAATACAAAAAGTGTAAGAGAGTAAATGATAAATAAACAATAATAAAAGGTATATATAAATGTATACACATAACAGAGATGTTTCCTTTTCTTCGTTCGAGTTTTTCTTTCCTTCGGAATTTTTTTAAATACTACGTAGTAGAATATAAAGAGGCAAATAATAAATAAACAATAGTAGACGTAGTATCTTCGTTCGAATCGAATGTGATAAATTTTAGAGAACGTTTCGCTAGGTTTTGCCCTAAGGCACGTAGGATAAACGTGAGTCGCTTATGCTAGACCCGAAGACAATCGATAAGTTGCGATATATCCGGGCGAAGAGTGAATTTTCATATTTTCTCCGCTTCTACCTTTATATACGTAAGATATATATATATATACATATATATATACACAGACACACACACATACATACTAACATACACATAAATAGATATATGTATGTATATATCTATGTACACACACCCACATACAATTTATTAATATTCGTATTATTATTATTATTATTATTATTATTATTATTATTATTATTATTATTATTACAAATTTATAAATTTTTATTATCATACGTACGTATGTATGTACGTATACACGAATAGTAAGGAGACATTTTTTTCTAATATATAATTATATATTTTAGGAAACAAGTTAAAAGTTCAAAATAAAAAGAAAGGAATAAAAATAATCGATACAAAGAATAAGAATAAAAAAAAAAAAAATATACCTAAAATGTGTGATCGATGTTAATATCAGCTGACTATAGCAACAAAATGGTATGGCAATGGTGTTGGTAACTACACCATATATCTATGTATATTTGTATGTCGTAGGAGTTGCTCTCTTCCACGTACCGTCGTATCGAGTCTGAAGAAGATTTCTAAGCAGCACGTGCGCGTTATATGTACTTACGTCCATCGTCATCTCGTACTTACATACCTATATGACACACACACACACACACAGAGATACACACACTACTACACATATATGTGATCACTAGCGTACCTCGTCGTCGCAAAAATTGTCGGTAAATGGCAATAGCAACACAGCAAGAAATTCTACCCGTTATTTCTGATTTTCTATCCACTTGTAACGGTCCTCTTGAAATATTATTCAAATCGATAAACGATATAAGCTCGATAATCGCAAACGAGAATATTCGATTACGAACGTTCAACATGATGTTGCCAACATTTTAAAGCGGTTAATTTAAATTGTTGCATTCGCGCGTGTTGCTCGATTGTGGATTATTATTAAATATAAAAACAATAACAATAATAATAATAATAATAATAATAATAATAAAAAGAAGAAGAAAAAAAAAAGAAGAAAAAGATGAGAGATATAGAAAAACGTTTAGTACTTACTCTTAGATATAGGAGACGTGGTCCCAGATTCCGGCCTCGTAGTTATCAACCTCGCTACGACATTGTTCTCGTTCTCGAAGAAGGCTGCGACTTGTTCGCAATCGGTCTCGTTTTTCGAACGGTCGAGAGAACGCGGTAAACGCGATAGAACGGCGTCGACGCAACCGCCGAATAAAATCCCGAGGAGGAGGAAGAGAATAAGCGATGCCGGTGATGCACACCCTGCGTTCTGCCTCCTAACCGTTATTATTTTCATTTTGCCAAAATGGCACCGCGACGCGCGCGCGGCTCGCTTAGACTTGCCGGAGAAAGAGAGAGAGAGAGAGAGAATGAGATGTATATATATATGTGTGTGTGCGTGTATATATATATATATATTAACCGAACGTGAATAAGAGATGCGATTAATTCGCCAACGAGACTCCTTCCTTCTCTTTTTCTTTCTTATTTTCTCGTCGAACGTTCACCTTCTTCTTCTTCTTCTTTTTCTTTTTCTTCTTCTTCTTCTTCTTCTTCTTCTTCTTCTTCTTCGTCTTCTTCGTTGTCGTCGTTTTCTTCGACTTTTTTCTCACAAAGATCTTCTTCTTCCTTTCTTACCGCGTTGTCAAGCGACGACGATCAACTCGCTACTACGTCGACGAGTACGAAAAGGTCCACGTTCGTTATGAGAACGACGATCCAAAGTCGCATCCGACGACAACATTTGGATTATCGTGAAAAGCACCGTGTCGCGATACTAGTACCACATGCACGCGCGTTCACGCACCGGAGCCGCGAGCCGACGACCTCGGCCACTGCCGGCCGCCAATAGTCGTGATATATACCACGGAACGTGCTTTAAAAGACGTCGACACGATAAAGGACCCCGAGAAGAACACCAGCTCTTTCTTATTGTTATTTATTATCGATAATCTCTCGAAGATGTTACAGACGAATACGGCACCACCAACGAGACTCCGATCAAAATCGCGGTATACACTTAAAAAGAGAGAGAGAGACGCACGCACACCCGCACGCATGCATGCACGGGGACGCGACACGCGTCTCGCGGATCGCTCGATGCGACTGAACCACCGTACCGAGAGCGTCCCGTGCCGAGAGCGCGCCGCCGAACCGAACTAGTCCGAACTTATCCGAATCCTTCCGACTCGCTACGTTACTGCGCCATCTACCGTCGCTCGCCTGAATTACCGTCACTCGAACTACCGGCAAAGGATCGTATATTAAAGTAATAGAAATTTATTTCTTTATTAAGTTACATCAATGTATGTTTATAAAAAAAAAAAAAAAAGCTAACGCTTCGACACACCTAAAATCCGACTTTCGTAGGATATACGATACGATATGATTTGACACAGGATAGGATAGAGGATACATATACGTATCGAATTAATCTTTTTGAATGAACGTTATCTGTCTTCTCGTTTGATTCACTTGCCAAACATCTAATCTCTCGTATTCTTCTATGCATTCGTCCACTTGATCGGGCTTAAATCCTTTACTCGTACATCGTTCCAATATGTCCGATACTTTTACAGTTTTATTACCACTGGCTAGTTCCAAAATAAGGTAATAAATCCTGTCAATAGGATTTCTTTGAGCGTTACTCGGTTTGGTTTCTGAATAATTGATTGAGTGCTTTGACATTTCGACCAATCTATTTGCCTCAGCGACGTCCTCTTTTTCGACAACGTTCGCTAATCTGAGACGCGCCAACGCTGTTGCCAATCGTAGAACCCCTAATAAATTACGGGCAGAAGTGAAAGTTTTATCGGTGCTGTTACGTGACTCTCTTCTCATCTCCACATACGAATCTGCGATGATAACAAAAGGAAACATTTCACGTAGTTGTAATTCAATAAATTATTTCCTAAATATTATCTAACACTTACCGACGATATATTCCGATAAATCCTCCGGAATGGAAGGTTCCTTTGCTTTACATAAATTAATATACTTTCGTATTAAATTCATGTCCAATACTTCAGTTTCGGTAGGTGGTTGAGAACAATGTTGATGAACGTAAGTTATGTGCTGTGCCATTCTATAAAATATAAGGTATATATCTCTGATCATCCATCGATCTAACGAACTTTCAAATAATAACAAGAACATCGAGTCATAAAATATTTACTTCAAATCGTTACTTCTATCGGCACGGTCTTGAATAAGCCACAATAAATCAAATCTCGATAACAAAGCAGCCGGAAGCTGAATGTTTTGTTCGATCGTTCTTTTAGGATTATATCTTCCATAAGCGGGATTAGCCGCTGCTAAGATAGAAACTCTAGCGTTTAAACGCGTCATGATTCCAGCTTTGGCGATCGATATCGTTTGTTGTTCCATTACTTCGTGTATAGCGGTTCTATCTGCATCTGCCATTTTATCAAATTCGTCAATGCAACAAACTCCTTGATCGGCCAATACCAAAGCTCCACCCTCGAGTATCATTTGACCGGTCAAAGGATCTTTCATTACGGCTGCGGTTAAACCAACGCCGGAAGATCCTCTTCCTGTAGTATATTGCGATCTGGGTGCTAAACGCGTTATGAACGAAAGTAATTGAGATTTAGCAACACCTGGATCACCCATCAAACAAACATTGATGTTTCCTGCATAAAATTAAAGAAATTATTATCGTTGTTCTCGTAAATTATCTATTAAAACGTAATATCTACCTCTGATCTTGATGTCACCCTTCTTTTTATCCGTGCCACCGACGAGAAGTAACAGTAATGCTTTCTTAACATCTTCCAATCCGTAAATTTCTGGTGCCAATGATAAAGCCAATTTACTATAAAAATCATCTTGCGATAATAATGCCAATTCTTCATCCGTTAATTGTGCGCTACTGTCGTCTATGGTTTGCGAATTCGTACAACAAACGATTCTCTAAAATATATGTATTTAAATCACTATCCTTCGAGTTTGGGAAAAAGGAAAAATGATAAAGAAAAAGAGGAATGACGAATTTTCGTACATGTGCATCCAAGTATGTATCGCTTAAAAGTGCGGAACCACTTCTGGCGTTAAAACCAGTTTTCACTAAAGGTAAAAAGATTCCAGTAATGGTTACGTGATCTCCTGGTAAGCATTGTCGTGTAGTTTCGCCTCTGCAAAAAATCGTCACTGTTCTAGGAATATGACCAACTGGAACTTGATCGCTCTGAAATAAATTTGACATGTTTAATTGTTGTTGCGAATAATGTATATTGTCATAAGAACGTCTTACATGTTCCTGCAGCTTAAGTTCTTGAAATTTAACAAATTTTGATCCTTTTGTTTGCATATACAATCGGCCACCTGCCTTATTCACACGACAATCGTCGCTAGGACATGTTCTCAATGGCATAAAACTAAGTGATTGTACCTACAATTATTTTATCAATATATATTTGAAGGAATGTTATCAACAATAGTAAGATATTTGTATAAATATCATAAAACTTCGTTTAATACCGGTTGATACGTTTCTGCGCCACATTGGTCACAGGTATAAGTAGCAACAACCATCATGGGCTTTACTTCGGTGGATCTAGTTACAATACCTCTAACTGTAACCAATTTTCCTATCTTCTCTGCTTTTATTTCTCTAACAGAAAGTGCTTTTGCATCATTAAAATCTTTGATATATATTTCACTGTAATAATATAGAAATATTAACATTTTTTATATCATAAATTAAAGATCAAACATTCATAAAAAATAATCAATAATTTATAACTCACAAACGCCGCATGAGTTCTGGAGCATATCTGTTCCTAGGATCTCTTTGATCACCTGGATGTCTATTACGAGCTTCTATTAATAATCGATGTTCAATATATACATCCAATGCATCTTTAGCAGATACAGGTCTTTCTTTGAACTCTGGTAGTATCTCTTGCACAAGCTTAAAAATGCAGGATTATTAGATTATTTTATAAAGGACAAAGATAATAGAATATAAGCATACCTCTAACAACAAGTTAACATATCTTCTCGTATTATTAGCAATAGCTGCAGCCAATTCATCATCAAACTCTTGCATATCATCTAATTCAATAATAAAAGCTACTTGTTCACGATGAGCAAGTTTAGTAAGTTGTTGTCTGTACTTAAACGTTTTGTCACCAGTTTTATTATCCATAACCATAAATTCTGTTAAAAACGTCTTGAGTTGCTCTATAACAACATATATAATATTAATACGCACATAAATATAATTAAAACAACATTCTATATGTTTATAATAAAATATAATATATATACTATATCTATGGTTAGAAATTAATTGATATTTATGATAACTTCAGATTTACCTTTATCTTTAATATAATCTCTCGATGCTTTCTTCGGTGCCATTTTGTAAAAGATATAAATAAAAATACAATATTTTTGCTTATTATATTAACACGACTTTTCTGTAAATTAAAGTAAACATAAAGCGACTCTCGTTGATTCCCGCCTAAATGTTACCGGATATTTCTTATGACATGCTTTTGTACGGTCACGTGACATCTCTATATCAGTCGGTAGGTGGTCACGTGGGAAAGCACATATAACCTCGTCTATACTAAGATCACATGTGTGTTTCACTTCGTGCTGTCTGTTCTGATTAAAATAAAATTATGGGGAAAGCAAAGAGAATTAAAGTATCTGCAGGAGAGAAAAGAAAAACGAAAGTAGGTTTAGCTGACCAAATAGAAGCGGACAAATCTGTTACAGCGAAAAATAGACAGAAGATCAGAAATCGCAATGACGACGACGAAGAGGTTAGTTCGTATTTACTTACTTATTACTTGAAAATATAAATTACGTAGAAACGCATAAGATGAAAATTACTTTATAATTTTTTAGTATGTCGATCCTACGCTTACAAAAAAGATATTACTACAAGCAAGACGACAACAAATGGAAATGGAAGAAGAGAATGAAGAGGGTCGGGTTTCGGGTTCTGTAAAAAAGCCATTGACAAAACTTGGAATTGAATTTAGTGATAATGAAGATGAGTCCAGTGAAGATGATGTACAAGGGACTCACTATTATGAAAACATAGAAATTAGCGAAGAAGACGAACGTGCATTAGAAAAATTTATGGCTAAAGATCCGGTACCGATGAGAACGTTAGCTGATATTATAATGGAGAAATTAACAGAGAAAAAGACAGAGATAGAAACGCAATTTTCTGACGCAGGTACCATGCAAATGCAAGAATTAGATCCAAAAGTTAAAGTAATGTATCAAGGAGTTAGAGACGTATTAAGTAAATATCGTAGTGGTAAATTGCCAAAGGCTTTTAAGATTATTCCAAGTTTAAGGAATTGGGAACAGATTCTTTACATAACAGAACCACCAAGATGGTCTGCTGCAGCTATGTATCAAGCTACAAGAATATTTGCCTCTAATCTTAAAGACAAAATGGCACAAAGATTTTATAACCTCGTTCTATTACCGCGTATTAGGGATGATCTAGCTGAATATAAAAGACTCAATTTTCATTTATATCAAGCATTAAGAAAAGCTTTGTTTAAGCCTGCTGGCTTTATGAAAGGAATTTTACTTCCTCTTTTAGAATCTGGTACATGTACGCTTAGAGAAGCCGTTATTATTGGTTCGGTAATAGCAAAAAATTCTATTCCAATTTTACATTCGTCTGCGGCAATATTAAAAATTGCAGAGATGGACTATACCGGTGCAAATAGTATATTTCTGAGAATATTTTTAGACAAAAAATATGCGCTTCCATACAGGGTGATAGATGGTGTTGTTTTTCACTTTTTAAGGTAAATTATTATTAAATTATATATTAAATAAACAATAGAGATTATATAAAGATGATACAATGCTAGATATTTATAAAATCATATTTCAGATTTGAAAGGGATACAAGAGAATTGCCAGTACTATGGCATCAAGCTTTTTTAACCTTTGTACAGCGTTACAAATGTGATATAAGTTCAGAACAAAAAGAAGCTTTGTTAAAATTGTTAAAGAAACAGTCACATCATGTTATTACACATGAGATACGAAGAGAATTACAAAATGCAAAATGTAGAGATGTAGAAATGACTGAGCCTACAACAGAACCTATGAATGACATTCAAACAGAACCCATGTCATGTCAGGATTAGTTTAACATTAAAAACGATATAATAAAAAAATGTAAAAAAATATTTTTATATAATGAAGCTTATAAGTAATATTACTTTTATTATTATTTATTTTTAATTATTATGAAATTTACTTAAACGAGTTATATTAAATACTTATAAACGTATTTTTAATTTTTTTTTTAAACAGTTATTATTTTGAAAAATTTGTTAATTCATGACACTCTGTTAAAAATAATATATATTTAAGCCTCTAGAAGTGTAAAATATATACAAAATTTATCAGACTTTTGATAAATGTAAAAAATAGCTTACAAAATTTAAAACTTTTCTTTAGTATAATGAGTTTTTATGAAATGCCATTGAGAAACGATTATTACATGCTATAGATTAAAAGATGTTTTTAATTCAGAATTGATACTTGTTGATTACAGAGCCTATACATTTAAAGTGGAAGGAGTTATATAAAGATATTGCTTTGTCTTGCAATGTATATATATATCTATATATATATATATATATATATATCATTATAAATAATTTCAATATAAAACAATGTTGAAATCACAATGTTTTTCCATCCTGTCGTTTTAAAACATTATTTATCATTTACATTATATTATAAAAACAAGGTTTTTTATAAGATCACTAACAATATTTTTACAAGCAGTCTCCAACAAGTTAAAATATAGATATGTAATTACTGATTAAAAAACGACATTACAGTAAAGTAAATAAGACGACACAAATCATAAAATAGATCATATAACATTCTGATTTAGCAATTTTTTAAGTTTTAGGAATAACTTTTATAGGAATGCAAGTACTCCATTATAACTTATTAATACAGTCTCCAATTATTTATAATCTGTAACTTACTAAAATTCATTTTTTTTTAAAAAAGCTAGTAATACTTTTAGATCCAACAGCTGCTTTTTGCCTAGCAAGCTCCTTCTTATTTAATGTTGGAGTTTTCTGAAGCTAAAATATAAATGGTAAACTGAGTATATACATTAATATATAAAAATCTATTTTTGCCAATAACATACCTTCTCAGGTTTTGACAAATCCAAAGCTTTGGTACGTGGGGTTAGATCTTCTTCAGAAGTTTCTCTTTTGAATTTCTTCTCCTCGATTACGTGCTTAGGACTACTCAATTTACGTTTTCTTTCTACTTCCTCTGGTATATTTAAATATTGTGCCAATTTTTTTGCTATATCGTCGGCCAAATATTCAGATACTATACCATGTGCATACTTTAAATATTCTGAAATATATATTAAAGAGATTTAATTAAATTATTTATTTATTTTTTTTTTTGTTTCAATTGTTTCGAATTTGAAGAAAATTCCTACCTAGTTCAGTACCACTTTCATATTTAGTATTTTTAACGTATGTAGCACTTATAGCTCCTTGCGATACATGAATGCTTTTCTGTTTTAAAACTTCGGCTACTCTTTCTACTTTTTTTTTCAACCAATTTAACGTTTTTTCTTCGTTGTACTTGAAAGCTTGTAGAGATTCATCACCTTTACGATCTGCAACTAAAGATAACTTCAAGTTTTGGCAATGAGCTAAGCGAGGTGTTTCTGGATAATCTTCATCCCATAAACATTGGTCAAGAGGCTGTATTTGTGGTGACTAGAATAACACACATATAACTAATAATTAATATTCATATTTACTTTTTTTTACTCATTTCTAATATCTTTAATAAAATTACCTTTCTTAAATACGGTAAAACTAAAAAGATTGGGTCAATTGGAGTAGAAAGATGCATTTTACCATCGGACTTAACGTTATCATCTATAAACCATGACCTTCTGTTTTCATCAAATGCTAAAACCTCTTGTACCGTAAGATCACCAGGGCTGAAAACAAACATAGCTGGTTGACTTGACGCAGGATGTCTAAGTTTGACTACGTTTGGTAAGTTTCCATCTTTTCCCTCTAGACCATCTCCTAAAAAAAATGATAGAATAAGAAATCTTAAACTGAATGCATTTGATGTAATACCAATTTTAAATAGACAACGTATGACTTTTTCTTTCACTAACCTTTCATAAGAAAGACCCAAGTGTTCGTTGCAGGATTTAAATTACCAGTTTTGACACATTTTTTGGGCGATGCTTTTATACGCGGCATGATCGTATTAATATAAGATTTTTTAGGTTAAATATTTTCCTTTGAATAAATTTTATTACGTTATATTATTTGTAAACTAATATTCAAAAGAAAAATTCAATGGTTAGCCATTTTTGACAATTAAACAGGGCGTTAACTTTTTATCGTTCGGTGTTATATTTAATTTCAATTCAATGTCACTTTTTGTGAGAAAACTCAGTACACGAGACATTTCGTTGGGATTAGCGTAAGCAACATTTGAAATTCCGACGCGCGGTCGGATGTGTTACAGACGATCTCTACGATCAGAGAAGTAGTGGCGCGTTATTGTGCCATGTTTCAAATTGTAATCCTTATATCGAACTCTAGCGTAGGAAGCGTTAACTAGATACTATCCTTTTCTCTCCAACTTTTGATAAATAGATTACATCGCAAGATATAAAATAACAAAAGGAAAAAAAATAATCATTATGCTTGTCAAATATTTCATAGAAGATATATAATCGGTATGATTATACTTTTCATTAAGAATACTATTGAAAACGTTTTTCAAGTTTATTGATCGATCAAATATTTATGATTTTGACTAGTTTTCAAGAAAAAATTCGTGGGTCGAAGTTTGAATAATTTAATACGACATAACCAAAGAAATTCTAAAGTGAAGATGTCGCTGATGTTAAGGGAGTGCTAAGCATCCGCCATTTACTTCCGCGAAATTTGAATTTTCAAGTATTTGGTATCATTAATTGTTCAATTTCACTCACCTGTTTTTTTTCTAGATGTATAATATTGGAAAAAAAAAGAAGAAAAAAAATTCAAATTTGTCTCGTTTTCATATTGTATATAGTGATCCATATGTCGTTTACTATATATGATTAAATTATCGAAGAACTTCGATCGAATAAATGGAACGCATTCGATTTTATTTTACTGCTTTAAATGGTAAATATTTGAGTTCTCGTTAATAGAGTACGCGGACGTCACTGATGACATTTTACTTTAAGAGAGCTACCCACGGAAATCCAATATCGAGAGTAATCGCGTGCGATCGAGCAGGTCGACCTAAATACCACGTCATTTGGATCAGAATAGAGGCGTGTTACACATACATACACACATACATATACATATATATATATATATATAAACGCACATATCGTCAGTGTCATTGCAAGAATGATCTCGTAATATATACGTATATACACATGCATATATGTTTATATATATAACATATATTGTATATGTTTATATATATATATATGTGTGTGTGTGTGTGTGTATGGATGTGTATATATATATACAAAAATCCTTGCAGTTTTTTTATATTTATTTATTTATTTATTTATTAAACAAAAAATCACAGAGTAACCTGTGAGGCAGGAGACATTATTTTTAATTTATAGTTCACGTGGCTCTTGTTCTTTTTTTTTCTTTTTATTATTTTTTTGCAATAAATAACATTGAAAAACGCTAATAATAATAAATTTACCTTACGTTAATAATAAATGTACGAAATATTTTTAAAAGAGCAACGTGAATCGGGAACAACTAAATTTGCAGAGAGAAATTTTCATTAGTGGAAGTGATGAAGTTTTATTTACAAATCAAGGCATTATCGTTAATCTTGTTTACATGCATACATATATCTTTCACTCTGATTTTTGTTTTTTACTTCTCTCTTTCTTATTTTTTTTTCAATTAATTTCCATCTCGCTCATTCTCGCATTTTTTTACCCTACTTTCATCGCTACTCTTACACACACACACACATTCACATGTACACACTCATACGTTTACATTCTCATTCTCTCTCTCTCTCTCTCTCTTTCTCTCTTTTATTCGCATTCAATATGCGCATGTATCTGTATGTATATATCCCTATCTCGTGTATGTGTGTGTATTTGTGTGTGTATGCGTATATATATATATTTATTTATTTATTTATATTTATTTATCTTTTTCTCACTCTTTCCACGTTTAACACAACGCTCTGATTACATTTAAAAATTCCTTGTGTTGTTTTTCTTTTCTTTTCTCTTCTCTTTTCTTTTTTGACGATTTTGTACAGTACATAGAAATATATATATATATATAATATTGTAATATGTTTAAAGGCGCAAAAAAGTGTAAGCGCCATATCCGGAGGCTTTATGTGTACGTATGTGTATGTGTATGTGTATGTGTATGTATGTCATTGCGATTTTTCTTACGAAAAATAATTCAGCATTATATAAAAAATTACGAATTTATTAATTAACAGGCTCGAAACCTGTGCACAGCTTTCTCCATTGCAATTTATTCTTCTTTTTATTTATTTATTTATTTATTTCTATTTTTTTCTTCTAAACACATGCACCCGGCCACACCACACCACCACAAGCGCACACGTATCTCCCGCTCATTTTTCGTCTCTTTTCTTTTTATAATCTTCTTCTCCTCCTTCTTCTTCTTCCTCTTTTCTAATCCTTTTTACAATTTTATCGATTCATTTATTAACACACGTTTACACACACAAACGTGTAGCTTCTCGAAATAACGCTTTAGCACGGAGAAAAGTATTGGTTTTAATCCCCTTTACAATTTCTCTCTCCTCTTTCTCTCTCTCTCTCTCTTTCTCTCAACAATCTAACGATACATTTTACATAGCGCAATAATTTTTGTTACTGTTGTTTCCTTTTATTTTCCTTTTTTTATTCCTTCCTCTTTCTTTATCTTTTCGTTAATACGAAGAAAAAAAAAGACAAATCTCACACATTCCATTCCACCGGTGCGGATGACGAATGAATTATTTAATTATTTGTATTTGATTGTTGTGTGTCGTCGCGAGAAGAGTGTGTACGTGAAAAAATATATATATACATATATATATTTATATATATATATATATGCATGTATGTATGTACATATTCTTCATACGTTTAGTAGCTTTCTTTTTGAATCGAATATCAACACACCGATAAGACAGCAAAGACCATAAAGATATAAAAAATATCATAGCAACAGATTAAATCTTTCGTAACGTGTTAAGTGATCTATGTTTAAAAGGCTTATCAAGAAAGATGATACAGACACATGATTATGATAAAAATGGTGAGACGATGATTTCACTATTCCGTAACATATCTAGATGATGATCGCAAATAGAAAATATATATATATATATATGTGTGTGTGTGTGTATTATATACAAGCCGCTGATTAGTGATCTATTATTTGAGATATTAAAAAACAAACGATGTTTCGTTAGATGCTATTTAAAAAATCTTTTTTCATTACATAAAAAAATTATTTTCTTTAAGAATAAATATACTTACGTACTTTTATAAAAACAAATAATCTTTATAAATAATTAAAATCAAAATATTTTAAAATATGTATTTCAAAACGAAAAATATACGACTTAGATCACTTTCGTAATGATCGTTTCTTATATATGTATACATATACATACATATCTACATAGATACATATATATATATATATATATATACATACATACATACATATAATCTTGTATTAATGCCAATAATTTTCTCCCCACTCGTACTTACACAGATGATAATCAAAATACATATTCGAATATTTGAAATTTGCGCATAAACTAATAATGCACGCTAATATTATACATACATATTCGGAAACTCTTTTTTACATTGCAGTCTGTTACAAATATGTCATACAATCAAATATATGGTAAAAATGAGTAAAAATTTTTTTATTCTCTTCATTTTGTCTTTCAACAAAAACGAATCAATATATATATATATATATATATACATACATACATATATATACACATATATATACATACATATATATATATATATATATATATATAGATACAAGACGATCATAAAATCGTAAAATTACTGACGATACAATCCTTTAATGAAAAAATTCGCGTGCTGCAATATTGCAAGTTGCAATTATTTACGGAAGCACAGACTTCTTTGTCTAAACGCTAGAATTTTTTCTTTTATTTTTTTTTCCTTTTCTTTTCTTTTCTTTTACTATTATTTTATGCATTTAAGGAAACGAATCGAATTCAATAAGGAATTCATTTCATTCGAAGAGTACGCAATTCTGAGTGCTTCGCTGCTGATTTGTTTATTTGTTTGTTATTGATCTTTCTTTTTCTTTTTTTGTTTTTATTTTCTTTCCTCTCTTCTTGCGGTGTGATGGGAGACACAGAAGATATACATATAATAAAATTTTATTCGAAGCGTTCGACGACACTTATTCGATATTCATTAATGTAAAAAAGACGAGTTCATCAGGTATTTGCTACATATTTGTACAGTTGTTTTATTTTTTTTTTATTTTCTTTACTTTTTTTTCTTTTATAATATATATATATACACACACACACGCACGTACACGCTCACAGATATACACATACACACTACACACATGTACATATATATATATATATATATTTATATTATTTGTATCGCTCGAAAATATCGTGGAAAATATTTTCTTTAAAACGTTAACACCGCGCGATCTTTTGGCATATATTCAAAGAAGTAGTTACAATTGTAAAACGCATCGTAAGATTAAAAGTTCCATTTAGATAATTACGCTGGTGTGTGAAGTGAAATCAAATGGATCTCTCCCTCTCTTTCTATCTGTCTCTCTATTCGCTCTATTATATGTATATATATATATATCGCAAATATATTTTCAAAATATTTGCGATATTTATGTTACACGATCTATGTATGTATGTATGTATGTATGTATGTATCTATGTATGTACGTATGTATGTGTATTGGCTTTCTACAGAGTCGTTTGGCTGGGCGTTATGGGATACGAGACTATCAATATCTTTACGAGAATAGGTTTTTACTTTCATATACGCAAATACGAGATATCGAATCACGCTAAAAAAAAAGGAAGAAAAGAAAAAACAAGAAAATACAAAAAAAAGAGAATAAAGGAGGAAAAAAGAAAATATTAAACATCCGAAAAGATAAAACAATTTTTCTCAGTTTCATCGTTAACACATTGTGTTAAAGTAACAAATTCGAAGAAACAGAGAGTGATAGTCGCGCGATAGAGAAACGATTTTTTTCTTTTTTTCTTTTTTTTTTTTTTTTTTACATATTTTTCAAAGTACGAATATTTTCATTATTTGCATTTATACTCTATATGTACATTTATATATTCTAACTCTCTTTATTTCTCTTTCATTCATTCATTTTCTCTTTCTCTCGTTTTTTGCACTGGTATATCTGGTGTATATGTATATAGAAAAAGTAAGAAAGAAAAAAAACAACATACAATATATATATATATTTATGTATGTATTATATATATATATAATACACGCACACATATATACATATATGTATAACTTAATCGCAACATCTATCCAAAGTAAATATAAAAGCCTCAATGGAAGTGCGAAAAGTTTTTCTCTTTTGCATGATACATTAAAATATTTCATTTTCTATCCTTCTTAACATAATAGAAAGAAAATATGTTCTCTTCCTTTTTTTTCTCTCTCTCTCTCTCTTTCTCTCCTTAACTAAGTACAAGTGTTTCACGGTATCTCATCATTTACTATTTTACCACAACTCGTATAATTAGATTTCAATATATATATATATATATATATATATATATATATATATATATACATATATATATACACATATCTAACAATATAGTTCTCAAATATCGTATTCCAATATAAAAGATTGCAACTCGTACATCTCTCTCTCTCTCTCTCTCTCTCTCTCTCTCTCTCTCTCTCTCTCTCGCTCTCTCTCGCTCTCTCTCGTGCAAAATATTCTATTATTAGTGCGAAGAAGAATTTTGATTGATTTGTACTGTTTTCTCATAGAAACGATCATCGTTTTCATAATGTTTAACAGAAATTAATATAATAGACAAAAAATTGTACGTCTTTAAGATTTTTTAATATCTATCATTGGAAATAATCAATCATAATGATTGATCGTAGAAGACGTTTCAAAAAAAAAAAGAAAAAAAAAAGAATTGCGTCGCTTTAAGAGTATACCTTTTAATATTTTTAAGTTGCATCGTTAAAGGGTTCGATTTTACAAATATAGAAAAAAGACGCTTGTTTAAGAGCTTAAAAGAAATTATAGTTTATAACAATTGTTTCTTTATAATTTTTTCAATGATATATTCATTATTAACATTAAAAAAAAAAAAAGAAAAGAAAAGAAAAAAAAATCAATCAAAATGATCGTAGGAGATGATTGAAAAATCGCGTCGCTTTAGTGATACGTTTAATATTGTTAAGTTGCAATGTTAATGAGTTTAATTTTACAAATATAGAAAAAGACATTTGATTACGAGCTTAAAAGAAAGTATAGCTTATAATAATTTTTCTCTATATATTTTTTCAAGTATGTGTTGAATTACTGACATTAATACGATAGAATCCTCTTATAATGTGCTATGCGAGGAGCAAATGCATAACAGAGTGAAAGCGAATCCGCTTATGATAGACTATACTATTTCTTTTAAGCTTCGCCTATTATCGAAGGTTGTCTGTGTTGTTATTATTATCCAAGTATATACGTCTTTATATTGTGAATGAAAAATATTTCTAATTTTGTAAAAACTCTATATAAATATAAATATATATATATGAGCTGATGATTATGAAAGGTTAATCCAAATCAAAAATTAAAAAAAAAAATTCATTTATTACGTAATTTGTATAGCAAAGATCCAGTTACACGAATTACACAATAGACTAATTTTTTTTTTTTCATTTTTGATTTAGACCATACACTTTTATATGAATCATCAGCTCATATATATATATGCATTTATATATATATATATATATAAATTCTTCATTCGAATTAATTAAAAAAAAAGATGTATAAAACAAAACAAAAAAATAAGAATAAATTGCACAGATAAAATGTCCTAGCGAGTTTTTTATAACGATTGTTAGATGATTCTTAAACTGTATGTAATGCGCTCATAGATATACATATATTATCGTGATAATCTATTTATACAACTTTGCACACTTATGTAAACAAAATAAGCTGTTCGTAATTACATAAAACAAAAAATATATATATATATACATATATCTCACCGTACTATTTATTAAAATACTCATTTAATCTTATGTTTACCCGTTTTGGAATATCAATGTGTATAATTCTCATAATTTTTAACAAAAAATTAATATTATTAAGTTTAAAAAGAGATATTACATACAGTGCATATATAAATATTCAATTTTCTTTTATAATGAAAAATGCAACAAATCAATAAAAACAAATTTATCATGTTTAAGTTGTATGCGTTTGATTGATTTTTTTAATCTTTTTTTTTTTTCTTTCTTTTTGATAATAATCGAATTACCAGTTTATAAGCGATTAATGTAAAAACTGATCGATGAAAAACATTATGCGACAGCAACAAATATAGAACATTACAAACAATATATATATATATAATACTTTAAAATGTGGACCAGTCACATAAAGGATGAAATAGATGATAGCATTAATAAAAGTAATCACAAAATGGTGATAATAATAACATTAATGTAACAACTATGAGAAGATGGAGAGATGAAAATAATGAGAGGAGAAAAAAATAATAACATTATAAAATCATAATAATAACGAGGATAAAAAATATAAGCAATGATAATAAGATTGATTATATCAACGTAATGCGCAATCTGTACATTACATAATATGTATATACGATAAAGCGTGCAAAATCAATCATCACTGTTAGTGTGAATACAACTACATACTTACACGTATTGTGTTGTCTACCACCTACCCTTCACAAGGGTTCTATATTATCTATATAAATCTAATTCATTAACCATGTTATTATAATTGTTCATTTAACGTAAGATGTTTTTTATTATCCGTACGATTGCGCTTGGAGGGAGAGAATGATATGCATTTTGGCTCGGTCTCTTTAAATTGTTATATCACTTTCTTGTAATTAAATTAGTTGACTCACTATCTGGCACACATTCTCCTTTGAAAAAAAGAAAAAAAAAGGGTCAATCGTACTGGCAAATCATGAAAATATTAATAACTTAATCTAAAATATTATAATAAAATTCACTGTTTAAAATACGAAGGATGATACCTTTTAAGATGATTAAACAAATTTAACATTTAGTGTATTATCATAATTTTAAGTTGCCAGCCTTTTGATATTTTTTTTGTTTTTTTTTTATTTTCTTTTTTGTGTTTTTTTTTATTTTTTTTTTTTATTTTTTGCTTTAATATTCAATATTACGTCAAGTAACGATCGTAATATTATATATCATCGATCCTATGGGAAAATGCTAAAAAAAATTACTATACAAACTCGAAGTTGTGATGCGATGTACATATTTGTAATGCCAGCAAATGAAATGCAAATTAATAACAAATTGGTCCAAATAAAATGATGAAAAAAATGTGTAACACCGAACAACCCATCAAACGACTCATACTTATCAATGATCACTTTGATAATTTCTTGTATGACTCTGTGCGATTTATATTCAGGATTTAGTTCAGGATTTTTAAGATTATCCGTTGAGGTATTCAGCAAGTAAATATCATGCAATAGCACAAAATTTGCGTGCTCTAATTCAACAAGAAATATATCATTCATTTTTTTCACTTTCGTCTGTATCAAAGATATAAAGCACGCATTTGCGTACTCTGATCTAACTAATTATACCGAAGCGTTTATCGATTTCTGCTTTTTGTTCGATCATCATCGGAAAAACTCTTTGTCGTAACAAAACCCTTTGAATCGAAGTGTAACAAAAGTTAATCGCTACACGTATTATTTTTATTCATTCTTCATCGTTCTGTCTGTACCTATTCGTTCTTTTTCTTTTTGTTTTCCTTTTTTTTTTTTTCTTCTAACGTTAGTTCTTCATCGCGTTGCTGCTTATTAGGAAGAAAATTCGAAGGCAACAACAAAGCAGAGTGCGGTTAATGTTGCACTATTATAACAGGGAAACGATACGCAGAAATGTTCACCCAGACTACTACGGGTACTTTTGGCCTTAGATAAAATATCTAACTGGGCATACCCGATTATCCATCGCAGCACAATAAGTGGTTAGCATTGGACAAATCAATTAAGATCCTCCTTAATGCACATCGAGTGATAACAAGACTGGTCACTTGACCAGAACATAGGTGGGGCTAGGAAGCACCAAGCGAACCTGATCCAGGACTGGGACTGTTTTGTACCGTAGTTGATACTTGATTATATGGATGATTGCTGTTGCACAAAACTGTATAAATGTTCTCCACGCTACTAAGTTTCTCAAAGAATGGAATTAAATCTAATAGTTCTGAGTCCGTCATGTCATCAAACCAAGATGTCACTGGAACCTAAAATCAAATTTTCAATTAACGATCTTTGATCGGTTTATTCTGAAGTTTATGTTGAAAGAGTATAAATTATTATTTACCGCATTATCAGGATGAAAAATATAGCTGGCAGGGCTGTTATCGACAATAATAATTTGTTGTAGATCTCTTCCCAGCTTATTTAAATCTTTAACGTAATTTCCTCTATGAAAAACGCACGACTCTCTGAATAATCTTGCTCTAAACACTCCCCATCTATCTAACAGATCGGCTACAGGATCAGCATACTGCAAATAAAACAGAAATATATTATATATTTGTCTAAGTACATATCAATCGGATAGTTTAGAACTTTTATCATTTTAAACGAAAAAACCAATAACTACCTTAGCTAAACTTGCTGTGAACAATACGCATTCGTATAGTTCTCCCATCCTCTGCAAAAATTCATCCACATAAGGCCTCTTTAAGACATACACTTGGTGTACTGTTCCATCAATTTCTACAGGAACAACAAAATCCGCATTGTTGATCGGTTTGAAAGAACTGTGCACAAGTGTCTCATCCAAATCGATCACCATGCACTTTTTATGCATATCCTGGTGTCTGACAGGCGGTAAAAGATACCGTGGGGACCCAGTTCCTGGCGGAGGTGAACCCCGTCCATCTCCCTGTAGCGAACTTGTTTTGGAACTTTTCGAACTACTTCCGCGTCCTCTACCAAGACAACAAAGCAGAGAACGCAAGAGTCCCCGCCCTCTTGGTTTCTTGCCACCTGTGGGACCGTTGCTGGCCGCTTCATTCTCTCGTGGTAATTGGGCTATATTCGATAGTAATAATAAAAAAAAAAATAATAATACCTTTACCCTACTAATAATACAAAAAGAAAATCTATTGTTATTACGTTATAGAACTCACTCGTTTGAAAATAACTTGTAATTAACAAAGTACACAAATGTAATATTGACAAAACAAGGAAATATTTTTTGGCCTACAAAACATCAATATTTATAGAAAGGGCAAAAGCCTTAGTCGTGAAACGAAACATAATATAGGAACAGTGTTTTGGAATCATTTACGTTCCTAAGAATGTACGACATCAACGTGTAACGAAAATTTCATCTTTGTCATCGCGCGCATAGTAGGACAAAGATAGCGTTAGTGACACGAATGTTAGGAGGTTCGTAAATTAAAGCAGCGGCAAGGTAAGATATGGCACGGAAGAGAGAAACGAGTCGAGAATGAGGAGGAAAGGGGAGAGAAAAGAGGGGCAACTGGTAGAGACACGGTTCGACTACGAGGCGAGGCAAGGCGAAAACGCGGGGCGAGATGGTGGAGGAGTAGAAACGAGAGAGAGAGAGAGAGAGAGAGAGAGAGAGAGAGAGAGAGAGAGAGAAAGATAGAATGGAGAAGGAAGGCGAACCGTGAGACGAGTAATGGAGGAAACGTAGGAGTAGAGGGGAAAGGGGGAGGCAAGAGGACCGAGGCAAAGTTTAGGAGAGAGAAGGTGAGGAGAGGCGCGGTGCAGTCCCGTAACAGGTGCAGATTCCATCCAGCATCTGGAAGAAAAATGCAGAAAAAGGCGTAGGATTGGGAGCCGTGCTCGTTATGTTTACCTACCTTTCTCGTTATTAAACTGGCCTAGCTCGTCATCCCGCGACACTTGGGTGATAATGGACGATGCGTCCATTTAAACATTTGCTGGGAGTCCCTCCGTGTTGCTCGATCGTGAATTCCTTGGATGCGCGCGCGGGGGGATACCACCGACACACGCGCTCGCGCGCTCGCGCGCAAGCCTCGAAGGAGAGCGTACGCGCGCACGATGCACGCACACGCGCTAACTCGTTCGGCCGCTCGCGACACGGCAATTCCGTTCTCCTACTACCACCACCACTACTACTACCACCACCGCCGCCACCGCCACCGCTAGTACCACCACTACCACTACCACTACCACCACCACCAGCAACACTGCTACCACCACTACTATTGTTACTACTATTACTATCACCACCACTACCGCTACCACCGACGACGACGACGACGACGACGACGACGACGACGACGACGACGACGAAAAACCTCCTCCCCCTCCACCGCCACCGACCCGTCACCGTCGTCGCCAGCACCTCCACTCCTTCTCTTTTACCGCCGACGTCGTCACCGCCGCCGTCGCCGCCGCCGCCGTCGCCGTCGCCGTCGCCGTCACCACCACCACCTCCACCGTCGTCGCAGACGCCGCCACCACCACCACCACTGCGGCCGCAGCCACTGCGAAGATCACCGCGACACGGCGGACTTGGACGCATAGGCGCGGACGCACGCACACGCTGTGCTGCAACGGCACGCGGTGCTCCGCCGATCCCCCTTTCGTTCACTCTTCCTTCTCTTTCTTTTCCTCTTCTGCGCTGTCTCTCTATCTCTTTCTCTTTCTCTTTCTCTTTCTCTTTCTCTTTCTCTTTCTCTTTTCTTTTCTTTTCTTTTCTTTGTAACTCAAGACTCTTGCACTTCTCCGTACGACGAAAAACTTTTAAAACGATCTTTCCTTCTCCACTTCTTTCTCTTTTTCTTTTTATATCCCCCTTCTTCTACACTTTTCTTTATAATAATAATAATAGTAGTAATAATAATAATACTCAATCCGAACACCGCCAAATTGACACCGATCTCCTATCGTGCCAAATACTCGTTAAAAATTTCTTTTGACGTTCCGCCTTCATTTTCCAATATATATATGTACGTACGAGAAACACTCGCGACCATATACCTTCTTGCTACTCTACCATTATCATCCCACTACCATCACCATCATCACCACTACTCTTCTACTACTACTACTACTCCTACTGCTGCTACTGCTACTACTACTATGCACACGCAGAAAAAACCGGGCACGCGCTCGCGCGCGCACTCCACTCTACAGCGCGCCTTTTTTTACGCGCCACACCTATCTCCCCAGTGACGATTCATTGCGATTCCATTCGCATATCTTTCTCTTTATCGCTCTCTCTTTCTTTCTCTCTCTCTCTCTCTCTCCCGCTCTCTCTCGCTCTCTCTTTACCAACTATATTCTTCTCGCATATATCCCGATAATGTCTTCGAACCGTTAACAAAACAATGATCGAAGTTAAAAAGAACGAGCAATGCAAACGGCTTGCTTTGATTGCTCGCGACGTTAAAAATGGTCTCTTTCATTCGAGCAGATCGATCGAACGAATGTATACGTCAAAATCCGTAAAAAAAAGAAAGTGCAAACAAACGAACTATGACAAACTATGGGGGGGACTTGGCACAGCTAACTCGACGTTCAATGTATCCACGAGAACTCGCGTATTCACCGTGTTCCGTCGTATCTCCGCTTTCATCGTCCCTGTCCTCTACTCCTCTCCGCACCACCCTCGCAGTCCATCTATCACTCTCTCTCTCTCTCTCTCTCTCTCTTTCTCTTTCGCTCTCTTCTTTCTGTCTCACTCACAGTATTACGTTCCTGTGGCTTCGGTCTGACGAGCCGCCGATCGTCGCGCCTCCTTGCGGCGTGTAAAGCGAACGATAACCTTGGTGTAGGCTCATATAGTACAAATTCGAAAATCGAGAGCTATCACTGGAATTAGAATCGAAAGCCAAGTCGAACGTTATTCATCACATATATATATATGTGTGTGTGTGATGGTTTATAGATATATGTATACATCTCAGTCCGATCTCTTTTGCGTCTTGTTTGTGGCCTTCGCTAAAGCTCCGATCGTCCTTAGCAGATTTTGAAATTTTCTCGAACACGACGTTCGACACACCTTTGATTCAAGTAGTCACACAATGGCGGTGCATTCATCTCGATCCAAGAAAGAATGCGCATATTAATACTTTTTAATATTTGTTTTTCTAATATTGTTTTTTTTTTTTTTCATTTGTACGTGTTATTTTCGAAACTTGTTGGGTTATGTATGTTCGACAATGTCATTTCGTTATTAACGTTTTATAGGTTACTTTATTTACCTTCGAGTTTAGGTTAATTGAATTTCGACAAGGAAAAATATCTAATCGAATCAATTACGTTCGTTAAAACTTAGAATTAAGAATTAAATTTTATTTTCAGGTATAACAGGAGAATAAATATACATGTAATATAATATTCGTTTTGATATTTATTTTGTGATCGGTTTTAGATAAGAGTTATCGTAATGACGATTAATTTTTTGTAATGATTTTTTTGTTAGTATTTAGATTCGTTACATAAGTAATATTTATCAAATTTTATTGAAAGAAAGAAACCAATACAATCTACATACATATATTATAGGTTATCTAGAATTTTAAATATATTACATGTATATAGAACGTTTATGACAATAGTCAAAATATATTATCAAATCTCTTAATAGTTATATCATTATCAATATGACAAAATGAAAGACGAATATAAATTGTTTCCAGGTAAGACGTTTGAATTTAAATAAAAGAAAAACATGTTTTATTCCTTCTTTTCACGAATCTTTATATATATTACAAATATACGTAGAAAAACAGACATAAGAAATAAATTTCATCCAAGAGTCCATTTTATAATATTTCCGGCATATTTATTAAATCCTAATATATACTTATATGTCCTTGTAAACACGTTGTAACATTGACTCTTATAACTTTCTTTTATACATACGATAGTTCTGTTTTTTCTTTTTAGTCAATTTGCCACATAAGAAAATCAATTTCATTATATATACATCGCACAAGAGCATAAATATTTATTTTTATTTATACACATAATAAAGAAAAGTATAAAAGATTAATATTTATATTTGTGTGATCACTTTAAAAATTTCTCAATAAGTTTAGACTTAGAATAGAGCACGAAATGATCACTCAGAAATTTGAATGCCACATGTTTCCTAATTTCTGAAGTTAATTTATAATTATACGAAAATGCTTTCTTTTTTTTTTTTTGGTGGACGGATAAGCCCAACTTTAATTTATCACTTATTTTTCATTATCATTGTTCTCCTTGTTACTCTTCCACAAAACATACCAATGATAAAAATAATTCCAATAAGGGTAAATCCTACCATCATAAAATATCGTTTTGCAGGAGATCGATTAAGAGATGAATACAGTTCTTCTATACTATTAGGAGCGATTAACTATGAATAAAACAAATTAAAATGATTGATCATTAGCAATGAAGTAGTTCAATTCTAATTTAAATATATTCAGTAATAATAATATGATAATAATACCTTGGCAGCATTTCTGAACATTTCCATTCTTGTTGTCAACATTTTATAACAATCTGGTTCTAAAGATTTATTATTATCTTGTAAAACATTTTGCAGACACATGATATCTAAAAAATTCACAATCTCTATTAACTATCACTGCCATAATTCTTTTCTCTTATCATTTTATCTCACTTACGTCTTCCTGCCCCTTGTGGAATGTCACTGCAATATTTACTAACGTCTACTGCACAAGCTTTTTGTAATAGAGGGTCAACGTTGATATCTGCTCTCGTCTGTTCTATCAAATCTGCTACCTCCAATCTGCATTCTTCTCTCATAACTTTATTTCCAGCATTGAACTCCATTTTCAAACATTCCTCTACAGCAGCAGGATCATTGTCATTGTGACATATTGTTTCGATCTAAACAAATGTAGTTTACGAATTTAATATTCGTAGTATTAGAAAAAAATAAACACAATATGATTACCTCATGTGCACACATTGTAGCTAGTAAAGGATTCAAGTGATAATTTAGAGCAGCTTCTCTAAGTATAATGGTCATTTGTTGCTCACATTTTGGCACAAGTTTGGCTTCCCTAAATTTAATTTTTAAGCATTTTATAACTTTTCCTTCAAGTTCCTTATCAGTTGGTTCACGTATTAAAACCTATTTTACATAAGAAAAAAATATATATATACTTATACATTTAAAAAATAAGAATCTAGTTGTGTATATATATATATAAAATAAAAATATTTTACCCCTTTGCAAAATCTGTCAATATCATAGGTACATGCATTTTGTAATGCAGTGTTAAATCTGTAGTCAGTGTTTTGTTCAATCATTCTTCGAATTACGATATTTTTACATTTTTCATCGAAAGTAGTATCGTCTTTATATCTTTTTAAACAATCAAGACTTCCCGATCGATTTACGTCATGGCAAAATTGTCTCAACATTGCACGGCAGGTATTTATTAACGCAAAATCGCTCGAACTATCTTGAAACTCTTGTTTTCTTACGTTAAATAATTTTTTATGACACGAATCAGACAATTTTGTTTTTTGTGAAGCTAAACATTCCAATACCTATACATAAAAGAAAACTTCCATTTTATTCAATTGAAATATTATCATATATAAATAAATGAAATAAATTAGATTAAAGAGATATTTAAGAATCACGAATTAATTACCTGTGAATTGCCTGCTTCCACGTTAAAACAAAATTGTTTTATATCTTGTGCACACGATGTATGTAACACAGGATCAAACTGTATATTTTCTCGTTGTTGATATAATTGAGCTTTCAATTGTTGCCTACATTCTTTTGGTATACGATGTTGCGTATTTTTCATTATGTCTGCTTGTACAATCGAACTGAGACATTCTATAACTTCTGCTTTTGTTTTCGATCTACAACAATAATATTTATATTAATTATATTACGTATGTATATGTTATTACATATTTATAATTATTTTCAAGAATATGTCAATTACCTGGGACACCATCTTTTAACGTAACTTCTACAAGCTTCTTTAAATTTGTATGTAAATCGATAATTCTTCAATGATATTAATTGAAAATGTTCTATAGCCGCTTTACATTTATAATCAGATCGAACATCTAACTCATTTTTATGTTCTATTAAACATTCCATCATATCACCCTCGTCTTTACCATATTTAAGCACTTCCTAAAAAATTTTGATTATGATATGTTTTTGATACCAATTAGATATGCTATAATGTTTAATGTCACTTACTAATATTTTGGAATTCAAAATGCATCTTTACTCCATATAAAAAAAAAAATTGTGTGTACCTCACAATGATGTTCCATAACGTGTTGACACGCGGACGAAATTATTGGATTTAATTCAATACGTTCAGCTTGTACTTCTGTAAAATTTCCAACTGCCAGTTTGCATATTTTAGTTAAACTGTAATATAAATATTTTTTTATTAATAACCAATAGAAGCATGCAATGATGTTAAGAAACGTCACTTGACGAAACAATACCTATCTAAATTATCTTGAAGACATAGAATCTCCTCTCCTTTCGCAGTCTTATCATAACAAAATGATGCCAAGTCGCTTAAACATACTTCTTCAATTTCAGGTTGCAAATCGACGTTTACGGCCCTTTGTCTCATGACTCTTCTTATTTCTTCTAAACATTCACCTTTTAACTGTAAAAGGAGGTAATTTTAAGTACTAATAAAATTCTAATAAAGAAATAGATACATATATTTGAACAAGTAGAAATGATTAAATCACATTTTTACCGTCAAATTTTTTTGATAGGCATGTCTGTATAAACATGGCAATACAAGCGGACCTCTTTCTGGATCCATTTGCGTTCCATCGTTTGCCCATGCATTTGCCGCGTGACATAAACGGATAGCATCGTATTTACATGCTTTGTACAATTGAGGATCCAATTTGTAATCTCTAGCTACGAAATATTGTATCTGAATCAAAGCTGTTTCACAGGCTTCTGTCATTTTAGAAGTTCCGATTTGGTCCGTCAAACAAGATATAACTCTGGCATCTCCGCCACGTACCTGACGAATAAAGCATATAGATTTATAATTAATCACTGTATATATCATAAATTAATTAATATTAATAGTCACTCTATATATCATAAATAGTATCATACATCTTTGCAAGCTTGATTGACAACATGCTGACACTCTTCTCTCAAAATTGGATCTATTCTCCAATCTTCTCCGGCGTCTGCTCCTTTAATTAATTGTTCTAACTACAAATAAAGATGATATATAATAATATAACAGGATATTATTATAATATTGAAATATTATTTGTTATATATTTACCGCTCTCTGACATTTGTTAGAAACTCTAGACTTCTTCTTTCTTGTTCTGGTATGTTCCATTAAACAATGAATCGTGGCACCACCAACTTCAAGACTGTTACAAAACATTGTGATATCATTTGCACAACCATCAACTATTTCAGGAGATAATCTATAATCTTCCATTAATAATTTTCTGTGATCAAACATTTCTGCTTGACAAGCTCTTTCGATCTTGGAACCATTTTTCATAGCTGATTCCAGACAAAGTAAAATTTGTGCGAGTCTTATTTCTTTGTCCTCTGATACACCTTTTTTACAACGATTCGTTTTAATATCATCCTTACATGCTTTAACAAAACCTTTGCTGACCTTATAATCAGAGGCAATAAGTTTTTCCCTTCTTATAAGTTGTTCTTGACACTGAGCTGTCATGGAATGTTCCATTTTATGTTGCATTAAACACTTATATACTTGACCGCTTCCTGGCCTAATATTTGGACAAAATTTGATATGATCATGTATACAGGCTAAATAGAGTTGACGATCCAATTTAATATTATCAGCTTGTATTTCAGAAACACGGAGTATGCGTCGTTTACATTTAACCTGTAATTGTTCGATATGTTCTTGCAAACAGGCTAAAATTTGTCCTTGCGATATGTCTCTATATTGTTGTATCCTGCCACATTTAAATGTTTTGATATCTTCTTCGCAATCGGAAAAAAATGGTGTAATGATTCTGAAATCACTGAACGCAATCCATTCTAATCGTTGGATATAAGCAATACATTGCAGATTTTTCACGCTTTCTCTCTTTTCTACTAAACAAGACAAGTAAGCTCCCTGTACATTTCCTTCGGGAGAACATTCTAAATTATCCAACTCGTTGTGATCGCATGCTTTTTTAGCCAACCTATATACATTTTGATTGTTGGTAATGTTCTTTACATAATCCCAAATTGCTTGCTGACAGTCCGTGTCGATGATGGACATTTCATTCGGCTGTAAAATTAAAATGTGAATATTCAAGAAAAAGAAATATATAAATTCGACGCTCCATCACGATATACCTTCAAAGTTTGAATGCATTCCAATAGCACCAATTCATCATTTTTGTCTATGTCTTCGCAGAGTTCCTTTAAATTCATTTGACACTTTGGTAACATAAAGCTTAACAAATTATTCTCTCGTTTATACATAGAATTTCTTTTGACCCTATGCAAACTGTCAGCAGAAGATTTGCTAAAAACCCAACTAATTTGTGGGGTAATTTCGTTTTCGTTCGTAGATGCATTTTCGGAATAAACGTTCGACGTACATGCAAGAGAAGTAAATAATAAAAGCTGTAGAAAAATGGTAAATAAAATACTACTAAAATATTTCGTGCGTTCCATTCTATGTAACGAAGTCTCGAGCGTAGCTTGCACTCAAATTATATTTCTTGCAGTACACATTACAACGCAATCACTTTTTCACGAGAGACGTTGGAGTTTGTTCTTCCTTCCCTCGCGGAGCCTCTTTTTCTTAACCGTCATATAACATCAACGTCATGAGCATTTAACCGAACTTTGCGCGTGAGAACAGTGCCATAAGATCTTTTCCAACACGACGTCGACGACAACGCTTACAACTTGAGATTCCGTCGACATGCGACGACGCGCGAAGGACATTAACGACGATTGGTCATCGTCCTTGACTATATCGCATTCAATCGAAGCGCGAAATTTAAACGAAAGCAAAAAAGATGGATGATTAAGTTGGAGAAGATTCGAGATAATACAATCTCAACGATGTATTAGACAATACAGATCGAAGCGTCAGCAAGCATCAGCAATAACAAGAAAAGAAATTCGGTAAAACTTATCTCCTATAATTAAAGAAAAATATTAAAAGGAAACGACCACGATTAACAGATAGAACGATAAAGAAGAGATTAAAAAATGGCGCATTTCCGAAGTTTACCGAAAAGAGACGAAGGCCAGTACGATGTCGTAATTCGCGAGACGACAAAGCCGACCAACCAGCCAGCCACCAGCCAGCCAGCCAGCTAGCCAGAGAACGTCGGGAGCGGCGAACGTATGTATGACGTAACGTTGGTAGCACTGCGTAATCGCTTGTGTGTATCTTAGCCCCGTCGTCTGCATTAAAGGGGCAAGTGACAGCTCTGGGAGCTATATCGTTGACACTCGTGGGTGCGTAAAACAACGGCGTCGGCCTCGGGGAAGGAGAGAGGAGTCGCGTCGGATGAGAAGAGTTGCGAGTACAGTAAAAGACATAAGGATTATTCATCGTTCGAAGGGGGGAGGGCAACGTTGGTTGATAGAAAAAGGGTGCAATTGAGAAAAGGAAGGGACCTAACGAGAGAGAGAGAGGGAGAGAGAGAGAGAGAGAGAGAGAGGGAGGGAGGGGAGGGAGGAAAAAGGAAATAACGCCGATAGAGTGTAGAATCGTTCGTAGTGTTACGCTCGTAAAAAGAAGAACGTGTTGTTAATGCGGAGAAAAGGACGCGGACGAAAAGGAAGGAGGAGAGATACGGAACGATGATCGGTGGCGATTCGTAAACGATGTAAGAACTTAAACGAGTCTCTCGGAGCTAAGCGAGAGTTCTATCTTTGATAGATAGATAGAGAAAGAGAGAGAGAGAGAGAGAGAGAGAGAGAGAGAGAGAGAGAGAGAGGAAGAGGGAGAGAGAAAAGATTCCGCGTAAACGGAAACGCATCGAATACGTTTCGTATTCCGAGCGGTGTTTCGGTTCGACGACGACGACGATCTAGATTAGGACGACGACGACGACGACGACGACGACGACAACGACGACGACAAAAATACTTTTATATCTATGAAGGTAGATATATACGTATATACGTACGTACGTATGTATTTACGTATGTACAACGATCGACGAGGAGGTGGACGATGATGCTGTCGGAGAAATGCTCTACGGCTGTTGCGTATCGATCGGTATCGTCCCGTCGAAACGACGACGATCGCGTCCATCGTCCCTTCTTCTTCGTTCGAACTACGACGAGAACATCATGTTCTTTCAAACGACGATGCTTCACAAACTAAAAAAACTGGAATTGACCGAGTGAATGAAGAAAGAACGAGAGAGAAAGAGAGAGAGGGAGGGAGAGAGAGAGAGAAAGAAAGAGAGGGATCAGAACCCGTATGGCATTACTATATAAACATAACATTTGTGTGTCTCGTTCTTCTATCGTCTCTTGTCGCTTTCTAACGTAGGAAGGTAATCACGATTATATCACGATAGATTAATACCACCTTTTTTGTTCGTTCTTTTTAATTAAACGATCTGGACGAGAAAGATGAGAGTGTGAAATTATATAAAAAATTTTATATATATATATATATATATATATATATATATATATAAAACACGGTGAGGAAAATACCGGATATACATACATACATACATACATACATACATACATACACAGGCTAACCTTTTTTTCCTGTATCTTTTTATTTTTTATCTTTACATCTCGATCTTATTTTTTTCCTATATAAAAGCGTACCTCACTCAAATCCTCGATCAAATCCACAGAGAAAACTGCAGTTCTTCTCTATCTTCCTATCTATCTATCTATTTATCTATCTACCTATCTATCTATCTATCTATCTATCTATCTATCTATCTAACTACCTACATACCTACCTATCTACCTACCTACCTACCTACCTACCTACCTACCTATCTATCTATCTATCCCTCCATTCTTATTCCTCACCCTACCCGCCAAAGGTTTTCATCGTCTGTCACGATGATATTCGAGAACACCAGTTACAATCGTACTTAATATTTTTTCTCTTCTCTTACAAAACTAGCAGATATAAGGAAACCTAGTTATTTGCTTTTCCAACGTATATATCGTTCTCTTTACGCACGCATTTCTTTATTTTCTATCAGTTTTTCTCTTTTTTTCTTTCTCTTCTATTTTTTCTTTTCAATTTTTCAACGAACATATTAATATCGCTAGATTTCTCGACGATTCGAAGCGGTAGAGAGGAAGAAAAAAAAGGATTTCGAGGAAAATGAACGACGACGATATTTATTATATGTCTCGTATGTCTCATTGAATGACGGCTTTTTAACGCGCCTGTGACAGAAGATACAATCGGAAGGGAAAAAATTGACGCGTAGTAATAACGTTCAGTACGCGCGCATTGATACGCTTCTTTATGTATTAATGCGCGTTTCGCGCGTGTTAAGCAGCGAATAGAACGAGAAAGAGATAAATAGATAGATAGACAGAAAGACAACAGACGGACGTACGTTTGTACACGACAAAATAAATGTGTATAGACATACATAGGTGTGTGTAAAAGGTTTTCGTTAGTACGAAGGAAAAAGAACGATAAAACGAAAGAGAAGAGAGAAATTGTGTTTCGAAAAGGTACGTTTGGTAAATGCATACACATACACGCACATATGTACATACATAGAACTCGGAAAAAGCTTGGAACGATCGGTGACGCGTTTATATCGATGAAAAGCCGAAGGGCGTAAAAGGAACGAAGATATGCGCGTTGTTAAATTCTCTACCCTTATGAGAACACACCTGTTTATATACCCCGTTATTTACGCTTTGCGTTGACCTATCCAATCATCCCCGAATTGGTCTTTGAAAGAAAGATCACCCATTTTTTTTCTTTTTCTCTCTTTTCCTTTTTCTTTGTTTTCGTTTTATTTATTTATTTATTTATTTTTTTTAATTTTCGATACTCCCATTTATTTTTCTTCTCTCGTATCATCTCGCACAAAGGAAAGACGATAATTAAATATGAATAATAATAGTTTCCTTTATAGAAATCTATCGAATTTAATTAATTGTGAATGACGAAGTGAATACCCAAAGTAAAACGTTGTTACCACTGTTGTCATTTTTGTTGTAATAGTGATAATAATAGTCAGTTCGACAAAGATATCGAAGAATGAATCAAATGAGAGAGAAACGTTTATGATAAATAAATTGGAAAAAGGAGTGAAAGCGAGTTGGTGATCGATAGGGTCTTAATTGAAACCGTAAATTGTTGAAATAGATCTCGATGCGCGTTGGACGAATTTAAAAAAAATAAATAAATAAATAAAAATATATAAACATACATATATAGAGAAAGAAAATTAAAAAAAAAGAAAGAAAGAACAGAAGGAAAAAAGAAACAATCTAAAGTGTTAAGGAGAAAGTGGAACGGGACGACAAAAGTGGGGAGACAAAAGAGGATTCGGCATGTTCTTTGCCGGTGTTAAAAGTTGGCTCGAAACATTGGGCGGGGTGGCGGAGGAGGAGAAGGAGGAAGAGGAAAAAAAGGAAAAGGAGGATAGAGCGCAGGAAGAGGTGAATGTGAAGGTGGTTAAAAAGGTGGTGCTAGTGTTGACCGAGGAGCTGGAGGTGGTGTTGAAGGAGAAGGAGGAGGAAGAAGAAGAGGAGGAGGAGAAGGAGGAGAAGGAGGAGGAGGAGGAGGAGGTATGGAAGCTGAAACCGGTCGAGCGTCGTCTCATCACCAGGGGCTGCAGCTCACCCTGCCATCCCCGGGAATCTCCGGATTGGACGTCGTGAGAGCTCTGCACCAGGTATTTTTTGTTTTTTTTTCTTTTTTTTTCCTTTTTACTTTTCTTTTTTTTCCTCTTTCTTTTTATTTTTTTTTCCTCCGTCCTTTTAATGGATAACATTTTCTTTTCTTTTTTTTTTTTCTATGTAACTATTATCTTTCGTTGTAATCGCATATGCATTTTTAAACATGAGCTCTCTGCCAGGTATTTATTTTTTTTCTTTCTTTCCTTTCTTTTCTCCCGTTTTCTTTCTATTCTTCTTACAATATTTCTTCTTCTTTCTCTCTCTCTCTCTCTCTCTTTTTTTTTGGTGTATATAACTATTATCTTTCGTTATAGTAGTATATGTATTTTTAACATGAAGCCAATTTCGAAATTCAGTAAACGTGATTACGATGGGGTTATGGTACTTTCCTCTCTCTCACTCTCTTTCTTTTTCTATGTGTATATATATATATATATATATTTCTCTCTCGCTTTCGTGTTAAGGATAATTATAACTTATCGTTTCCCGGCAATTAAGCAATCGTGCTCCTATTCGTCGATGGAACTAAAGTAATTCGCTTTTTCCGGCCAATAGCGTGCCAATACCATTCTCAGTACTTGCGGACTCCTTGTCTTGCAAGATTGACTTTGATTGTCCCGTTATGTAGTTAAGATATCATTTTTACATGGATGATTCTTATTCGATTGGATTTTCCCACGAATCCATTTATACGGAGAAAATATGAGTGTCTATAAAAGAAAAGTATCGTTAGAAACTAGAGCTTCTATACGAAATTAGTAATCTCATATTTCGATTTTTTATATTTAATTAATTCAAACGATTATTATCAAAAGTGGGTGTTAAAGGTTTTTGTTAAAAATTAGGAGATTTTAAAAACGTTTTTTAATAGATTTTTCTTCTTCTTATTATTATTGTTATTGTTATGATTATTGTTATTTATTATTATTATTGTTATTATTATTATTATTATTATTATTATTATTATTATTATTATTATTATTATTAATATTATTATTAATATTATTATTATTATTAATATTATTATTATTATTATTATTGTGTTATCATCGTCATCATTATTTATACTTTTGTTGTTGTTGTTGTTGTTGTTGTTGTTATTATTATTATTATTATTATTATTATTATTATTATTATTATTATTATTATTATTATTATTATTATTATTATTATTATTATGGATATGTTTTCTCGGTTGCCAAAGTGTCCGATTCTTTAAGGTATTTGTGGGAACGAATCCAACATAAAGAAGTCTTGTGAAACATTATAAATAAACTGTGCAATGGGAAGTGCGACTATTATTATTAAAGTGAAAATTAAGTAAATGAATATATATACACTTATAAAAAAATTAAAAGAATTAAAAAAGATATTATTATTATTATTAAAAGTAATCTTTCCCCTTAGGATTATATCGCATAGGTATTACACATTTCTCCATACAAATCTCTTACTCTTTTATCAGAGATTCCCAAATCTTTTTTTGATCGTGGAACGATCTATATTTTTTGAACAATAGATCACCCTCTCTCTTAAAAATTTAATGAGGTATTAAATGAAGCAGGTATTGTTTTTTCACTTCAAGTTTTATTGAATGAAATAATACTTAATAAAAAGAAAAGTTCTTAACACGAATGATAAAAAAATTTGATCGTCTCAATAATTCGATTGTCGAACTATTACCCTGAATGTTTTTAATGAAATTCTAAAGTTCTCCATGAAAGTTTGGGAACACTTTGTGAATCGCTGTTTCATATTCTTACATTCTAATACATTCTAATATCTTTATCCTATTTTATCCTATCTTATCCTATACCTTATGCGGAACTTATTTCGATAAAGACTATTAAATAAAATGAGTGGTAAGAGTCGCGTATTTTCACTTTCGTGATTTACTTAATTAACATCGACCGTCGAACTGTCACCCGGAACTCCTGAATTTTTTATTAAAACCCTAAGGTTCTATCCTGCAAAACTTGGGAACGTTTTGGGAATCACGGCTCGATATCTTTACATTTGAACATCTTATTCTATCTGATTCCTATCTTATCTTATATCTTACGCTTGACACACGGAATTTATTTTAATGAAAATTATTAAATGAAACGAGTGGTAAGAGTCGCAGATTTCCGCTTTCGAGAGCTATTTAATTAACAATATCTCTCTCTCTCCCCCTCTCTCTCTCTCTCTCTGTCTTTTTCTTTTCTTTTTTTCTTTTTTATTCGATACGTAAGAAACGTAAGAGAAATGCTGCGAGTAAATTAGAGGATAGTTAATGGAGGAATCACGATTTAACGGCGAGTTAATGTTCGTCTCTGAGAAGATTCATATTTCTCTTAATCCCAAAGGATCGTGGGGTCTGCTATTTCGAAAGTTAAGGTTTCGCGTATTTCAGTACTATGCATTTAATGGTCGTGGATAATGACGGTGTATATATAAGTTTGAGATTCGAGTTTCCTTGAGCAAACAGTTCTACTGGTATGAAAGTAAATACTGACGACGACTGATCGGCCAACCGAACATTAGGGACACGCGCGCAAATTAAATCGAGAAAAGATAATCAACGAACACCAGTGCGAAATGTTCGCATTAAATAATACCAGGGCCATACCCCTCGTTCCGCTCGTTTATTACGTACCATTAATTAATTCTCGGCAAATAATCCCGTGGCATGTATATACGTACGAACACGATTCTTATCGTTACGTATAAACTTTCGTATTTTCTATTTACAGTCTTTTTTTTTTGTGTAACGAACGAGTATGTATTTTTGTTTATATATATATATATATATATATATATATATATATATATATAGATAGATAAATTTAAAAAACAAATTGGAATAAAAATTATATCTTCTCATTTTTTCTGATTTTTTTTCTATTTTTTTCTTTTCTTGTTTTGTATCCGTCTCTTTTTTTCTCTTTGTGGCAAATAATCAGTTAACAAATTCATTTTATTTCTTTTTTGCATTCTCTTGTCCACGTTTTAATTCGTTATAACGTCGAAATTATTTCATTTCTCTGGGATCGAGTTTTTTCAAGAAATTAGAAACTCTCAGTGGTTCTCAATTTTATACGTTTTTTTATTTATACGCGCGCACTTGTTTAGATATATTATTTAAAGAATTATGTAATGGTGAGGTAATATTAAGAAGATTCAATTTTGTAAGTGTCAATCGAAATTACATTTAATTATGTCTGTTGAAATTTGGAAAAAGAGAGAAAGAGAGAAAAGTGAAAGGAAAGTATGGAATTTGAATTCATAGAAATTGAAATGTCTGTTGAAGTTAGAGAGTTGACCTTGTTCGAGATATTCAACGAAATATTCGGAACGGGTCATACGGAATACGAATCGTATATTTTGCTTGTTAATTAAAAACAAACAACGGTAATTTACGAAAAGTTCCACGTAATCGATAAAAGCAAAATGTTTTTCTCGCGTTTCGTGCTTAGTCCTTATTCTAAAGAAAGAACATTGTCAATATCGTTGAACGAGTTGCGGAATAAGTTTATCTACGCTTTATAACGGAAGTACCCTTGAAATCTCTTGATATTCGATTGCTCCCAATTGCTTTTAAAGCAAGTTGCACGAGACGAGAGAAAGAAAATCTGTTCATAGATTGAAAAGATCATCGAGATCGTTTTCAAAGAGAAAAATAGACTTACGATAAAATCGAGCGGAAAATATTTTAGACGAAATCTAATCAAGTTGAGGATATGTGTGTGTATGTGTGTATGTGTGTATATATATATATATACATGTATATAGATAATAATAGATAATTTCATGTAAATAAGAACGTTTATAATCATATTAATAATATGTATTGGAACGTATCAATAAGTAATAATAGTATTTTTAATATCTTATAACTAAATATAGATGTAATAAAATAATATTGGAGATTGGGTTAGCCAATAAATCATGTTAAGATACGCAATATTTTATATCTGAATAAATAATGTAATAGTGTAGGATTGAATTAGCCAATAAGTAATATTGAAATTTGCAATACTTTATATCTGAATAAATAATGTAATAGTAGAGGATTGGATTGGCCAATAAATATCGAAGTTTTCACTATTTTTTCTCTAAATAAATAATATAATCATATAGGATCGAATTGGTCAATAAATAATGTCGACATTTTCAATAAAATATACTAGATGGATATAAAATACTTAAAATATCAATATTATCGACAACGTACTTCAGATTTATGATTTTATTTCTATTCAAAATCCATTCATGTGTATATATTATAAAGAAAACAATTATTGTTGGAAAATTTAGCAAGTATTATATTATACTCTGAATACAATACCATCGCATATAGTATTATTTATTCACATATTCAATGCATTATTGCAAAATTGCGACGTTATTCATTGGTCAATCTAATACTATATTCTTAATACAATACTATTATATATCAACTATAATATTATTCATTTACGTATAAAATAGAGTCAATGATTTCTCATTTTCAATTTTATTACCAACACGAATAAATAGAAATAAATAGAAATATTACTCTTTATTAATTAAAAAAATATATATATATGTATATATATATATATATATATATATATATATACACATATATATATACACATATACATATATATTCACATTATTTAATTTCAATGAAACTAAAGAACAATTCTAATAAATCTTAGACGGTTATATCACTGCGATCCGCGTTGGATTCATCGCGCGAAGAACTTCGTCGATTGAAGGAAAGCGTCGGTGAATTTTCCGAGGAAAAATACGTCGAGGTGGTTGAAAGATTGGCCCTGGAGAACCACGTCCTAAGGCGTAGGATCCTTAGTCGAAGTACAGACTTTTCCAACGATGCTGCTACGAGTCCGCAACCACCGCCGCCGCCATCGCCGCAGCCGCAGCAGTCTCGTTTCGTTCCACTTCAAGTAGAAGGAGACCCTACCGAGTGAGTTTCATAAGACTCTGTGCTAATTGACTAATTACTCGATCTCCTTCTCTCATTCCTCGCTGTGTGATACGAATTTCTACGAGAAATTTTCTTCATCTTCTTTTCTCCTTTCCTCTCTTGTTCTCTCCTCTCTTCTCTCCTCTTCTCTTCTCTTGTCTTTTTTTTTCTCTTGTCTTTTCTTCCCTTCTTTTCTCGCTTCTTTTAATTTTTTTTTTATTTTCTACGAAAACGTTTTTTAACGATCGACTTTTCCATAAACTACGCCATAATATCGATCACCGAAACTTACGTACTACGTTCAGTTAAAGATTCTTAAGCTTGTAGTTTTACAAACTTAATTAAAGAAAAAAAAAAAAAAAATAAATAAATAAATGAAAAAAAAAACAAAGAAAAAGAAGAAAGAAAATTAGCCTAATATAGTCTCGAAAAAGTGTAATTGATTTTTAGTTTCATCTAGAAACTTTTGGCCCATCCTATATATAGATTTAATTTAAATATATACATATTATTTGTTGAATTTGACCTTTCACTTAACTTCTCTTTTTATGAAAATTTATAAATATAAATTAGATTTAACGAACTTCCGTCAGTTACAAATTTTATGTTTAAAATTATGGATTTTTTTTTCTTTTCTTTTTTTTTTTTTTGCTTTTTTTCTAACAATTTATATATTGACTTATCGGTGTAATAAACCAAAATAAAAATAGATACACACAATCGATATTCATAAATGTGGTATTTTATTAAAAAATTTCTGGTTCACTTAAGCAGTTATTTTTTCACCGAATATTATATTTTTCTCGACCGAAAAAAAAGAAAAAAAAAAAAGAAAAACGAACAGAAAAAGTACAATTAATTTTTACGAGAAACTACAAATTATTCTATTTTTATGCGAGCTTTACTGATTATTTTATCTTTATACCGTTTTTTTTTCTATCGTTTATTTTGTTTCATTTTTTTCTTTCTTCTTCTTTTTCTTCTTCTTCTTCTTATCGATAACACGTTTAACGATATACTCGCAAGCTCGTTAACGTGCAACCGACTGGAAGCTGGAAGCGTAGCCTTATTTACGAGTTTTCGTTGGAAGCTATACCGAAGGAGCCATCGACGAAGCCATATAGTAAAAACATCGTTGAGTCGGTTCACGCTCACGAAATAGGCAATTTCATTATTGCTACCCTTTTAAAAGTTAACTTTCGGAACGAACGTTTTCTCATAGGCGTAGAAATGTAAAAAAAAAATTTCCGTTTGTTTCTTTCCTTTTTTTTCTTTTTTATTTCTTTTTTTCCTTTCTTCTTTGTTTATTTTCTTTGGGCATACGTTATCCTAGAAAATGTCAGAGAAGAGTCATAAATTTAAGATATTAGGAAAAAGAGGAGGGAGAATATTTATAAATAGTTCTTGTCCTGTCTGACTCACAACAGCGTAATGCGTACGTTGTACGCGTTCTTACAGGCCATCATCATCATCAGCGGACACGGCTAGCGCCACGATGGACGCGTCAGGGAATAAAGTTGTCGTCGAGGAGACGGCAGAGACGATCAGAACGAGTGGGAGCCGACGAAGTACCGGTGGTTCGAGTCCGGAAACTGAAGCTCGTGGTACGTCGGTGATACGCCGTGTTCGAGGTGAATTTCCGCCTTTTTCCGCGGCAACAACAGTTCAACAAGAAGAAAACCAACAAGACCAACAACAACAACAACAGCAGCAGCAGCATTCCTCGAGAGATGGTGCACGGTCTAGATGTATTCTGGGTCAGGAAGAGTCCGTTACCAGTGCTATAGTATCAGTGCTGTCTAAAGAAAGTAAAGAGGACATTCGCGAGGACATCCAGGATGATGTCCAGGACGATAACGAGGGTTCAGTCGTTGTAGATCGTCTTGACATACCAGAGAAAGATAGTGAAGATTTGAGTCTTAGGTCTGTTTCCGACGGTGATAATTCTGTATTCAGTGACAATCCTGAACCTCAGTCACCGCCTCAGCAAAGACCTATGCAACAGCAAGTTCAACAACAGCAACATCAACATCAACAACAACAACAACAACAGCACCAGCATAGGCAACAGAGTCAGTCGGGTGAACAAGGGAAATTAAACGATCAATCTGAAAATGATTCGGAGGAGCTCGATGACATAGAGCTGATATTCACGACCGATGATACCTGTAGGGATCTAGGTCTTCAAGAGGATCTCGTTTCCATCACGGAAACCGATGCTTGGCAACAAGCGAGTCCCGCTGGGCAACCGGTCCTCCTAAAATATACCAAATCCGCTGAGGGAGAATCTCTTGTTTGCAACGGCGATAAGACCAGTTCCGTTGAAGAAGCAGTCTCATCTCAAAGCTCCAGTATCGATCGCGAAGAGAGCGTCGATCGATTCGACGAGAGCTCCAGTACTAGGCTAAACAAGATGTGGTCTCAATGTTCTGTCCTCGTCGAAACTGATATCAGCAAGTGTGGTGTACTAGAGGAACCTGAACATTCCGCTAGGCATGCAACTAGGAGGAACACTTTGGCTGCACCTCCGACGGCTTACAGGTAATTACATATTTTTTTTATCATATTGGATTGTTCGGAAAGTTCGATTGTGTCGCTGATATATAACTATTAAAAAACTTAATATATGTACGGTTCTATGCATTTATTGAAACTGGCTATAAATATAACGACCAAGTCATAAATACATATTTTATCTTCTTCTTTACCTTGATTTACTCATCCGTTTCGAATTCTTCAGAAAAAACGAATATTAAAGTTTACAATAGTAAGTGATAATTACTTGTCTCTTAAAAACGTGCCACATTTTATATTTACATCGTTCTTTCGAACTACATCCATTACTCTTCCTACCGTTCTACCTTACTACTTGAGAAAATAGGCCTTCGTTTTAGTGTTTGCATACATTATGTATACATATACGTATGTATATGTATATACAGGCGAACGTAATTAGTCACTTGCCGATCGTAAAGTGTTCTCGCTCGTTTTGAAGAGGTTTTGTTTTTACGTACCAGCGGATGCTAACGCCAACGGTAGTATTCAACATAGGTAGCTAGATAAGTATATTTAAAACGTACTCTCTGTTTGCAGCATAAGTAGCATAAGTTTCGAACGATAACAATCATTGCCGTAATAACATATAAAAATCTATCAAATCTATTAGTATTCGAACATTATGTAAGGGTCAACGTACCAATGCCTTTCACAATGTGGAGAGTATATAATATTTATTTATGATGTATAAGAGTTCTACCATCATTGGTAAACACATATACTTTTACATATACGAGCGTTGATACAAGAGCAAAAATAACTTTGCGACATAACCCATATACAGTACATACATTATAGATCGAGCAGTATTACATCGTGTTATTAGATTTTCCTTACACAATGATCTCGTTTATAGATACCAACCTTGCTTCTGTCTTTATATAAAGAGATAATCGCCATTATTATTATTATTATTATTGTTGTTGTTGTTTTTATTATTATTATTATTATTATTATTATTATTATTATTATTATTATTATGATTATCATTATTATCGTTATGTTTTATTTCCTTAATTATGAAAAATATGTAGTTGAAAATTGTCAGAAATCATTGACATGATTACACGTTGGATAATTGCAGGCCAATAATACATCGAGAAGCTTTGGCTGGTAACCGAAGAAAAAGTTCAGCACCTCTTCGTCCTGTAATGGATCGGAGTAGTGGTGCCAAACGTGAGTCAGGAGCACAAACCGACATTTCGGCCCTCCCGGCACAATGGCGTTCGGAAAGCTATCTCGCACACAAAGTGGCTCACACGTTTACAACGCTTCCAAGTAAATTCGCTTTACCGGCTGGTGTACCCGGAAGGCTCAGGTTGTCTGACAAGACACGCGAGGCAAGACGAGTGTTACTCTCGGACATCAGTTTCACCAGCATGGTTCCAGAATTGTCAAGAAGTGCTGATCATCTCTGTCACGATCCGCATGCACAGGTAAAGGAAAAAGAAAAAAGAAAAAAACGAACAAAAAAAAAAGAAAGAAAATAAAAGAGAAAAGAAAGAAAAAATCCCCCAAGAAGAAAAATTCCTTTGCGAAAGAGGAGAAATCGTTTTTACGAGCAGCCTCCGGTTTTTAGCTTTTTGGAGATCATTTTCGAGGAACTCGTTCAAAGTTATTGCGCAAGGAGATAACCCTGACACGCGTTTGCTTGGTGTCGTAAGCCTGGTAATAGAGTAGATGTGGCGGTGTACGCGAAACAGACGGCAGTCAGCGTAATAACAGCTTGATTAATTCAACGTGTGCTAGTAATATGTACGCACAATGATGCTCGTTGTGTGCATCAAGAAGGCCACGAACGAATGGAGCTCTAACGCGGTTTGCTTTACATCCATGAACACGTACTCCACGATATATATATATATCTCTTTCTCTTTCTTTCTATCTATCTATCCATCCATCTATCTATCTATCTATCTATCTATCTATCTATCTTACTTTGACCTATGTAAGCCATAGATGATGACTAATTGCACCGTATGCACCTAACTTCGACTTACGATCGCTTCCTCTCTACCCGCGGATGTATTTACGTTCATGTCCACGCTTATCCACGTCCATGAGAACGTGAGAAAAATTAACTGGAGTCGTATTTTGCGGCTGCCTTCGTATGTCTTGATGCCGCATGTGAGAATAATATACGCTTAGGATTATACGAACGTAACGAGTTGGATCGTTTAACGATAGACGTCATCGAGACGTTCAAATGATTTATTTTCTTTAACTTTAATCCATTCATAGAAGAACCTGCAATATAAATCAATGATTAGTAAATTGATCGTTTTTTTTGCCTATAATCTTCTTGATAATCACGCATCGTACGATATCAGGATATCGATAGAATATTTACTTGCTTGATGATCCTTAAAAAATATCAGATGTATGTGTCACCAAGACTTGTCTGATTTTCTTTGAAACAATGTTTACGTGTTTTAGACTTGCTTGGGATCTCGTGGTTGTGGACATCGCACACCGGAAGTAAATCGTCGCGAATCCTTAGGATCACCAGCAGGCTATTGGCCTCGTTGTAATCCAGGAACGGCTTTACCAAGTCCTTGCGATTGTCGTTTGTCGGCTGATCTTTATTCCTCGAGATATCGAGGTTCCTTGAGCTCGATACCATCACCAGGATTAGAAGTCGTGACTGGTCCACCAAGGAGACACTCTTGGAGAGCAACAGCAGCTTCTTTCGACACATGGAGAGTTCCTGCTGCCACTTCTACACCTAGACCGACCTGGTCCTCCATGCCATCTTCTCCCACTCATGTTCACCCACCTGCAACGTCCTCGAGATCCTCGAAGAATGTACCAAAGAGAACACGCTCGAAAGTCACTTTTCAAGGTAAACGAAAGAACAGGACAAAAGACAAAAATCGATATTGCTTTGCTTTATTTAACTTCTATCGCTTTTAATCGGAACTAACTCTACCTATAAATTAATTTTTTTTTTATTTTCCTTTTTTGTTTCGTCTTCGATAGATGTATTTACGAAACATTTATAAACATTTTTACTAACTAAAAAGAAATTATCTCTTATAAAATATAATATTTTTATAATCTTTTTATATCTACACACACACAAACGCACGCACGCATTCACACAATTTTTTTGGAGTGATAAAAGGATTAATGAATGTATTACAGGTAAGCTTTGTTTGAGGTACACGTTAATCACGTGATTTATTTAAAACTGCATTACTGCATCAACTCCGCTTTATTGATCCTATGAAAAATAAATAAAGAAGAAAAGAAAAGAGGATTACGTTGGAACAAGTTCGTGTTTCTACGTTTCAGAGTGTCCAATGACGCGTGGAAGTTTACCTAACTTGCGCTCAGACATAGTAGGTGCGGGTGACAATAGCGGAGATTCAACGGAATCGCTGATAGACGAGGCGGAGGATTATTTGCGTCGCAGTATCGATTCGATGCTGACTATTTCGAGTACCAGTGCTAGTACGGATTATTGGAGCAGACAAACAGCAGCCAGACGAAGGAGAACTCGAAGGCATTCCGAACCTGATCTTGCACGCGAGTGGATTCCCCCTCAGGATGCGAGACCGTATCTGCCAAAGGTGAATGACCAACTTTAATAAATAAAAAGAAACAAAAAAAAAAATATAAAACTAGCTTAAAAGAAAGTACTAAACAATTATATTCGGTATCTGTAAAATTATTAATTTTATTAATCCGATATACGACGTAGAGAACCTTAAAATTTCTAGATGATTTTAAGGATTAATTAATCCTTTTCTTTGGAGACTTTTCAGGCCAATTGTTTTCTTTCTTCTTTTTTTTTCAGATTACAAACCTAAAAAAATTTTGCCCTACCTAGGAATATTTAATTTATCCACTTGTCCTTTTTTTTTTTGTATAATAATTACACATATGACATATGTGTATAATGTTATAATATGAATATATTGTTTCTTCGATAGATACCAAGAGATCTGAAGTTAGATCATCTTGTCAAAGTAATCTCACCGGAAGGAAGAGTCCTTCAAGGTCGTGTACGATACGTTGGTCCTGTTCCTGGTCGAGAAGATTCTCACGTGGGTGTTGAATTACCGAACGTTAATGGTTCCTCCGATGGTACTTTTCATGGTAGAAGATTTTTCGATTGGTAAGTCTTATGCAATTCTTATGTATGTATATGTCTACACGCTTGCATATTTTATTTTCTTCTTAACATGATAATTATCAATGTTTTAGAAAAAACATTTTTTGTTTCATTGTTTTATAAATTAATTTTTATTTTCTCTTTTTTCTTCAATAAATGTAACAATTATAGAATAATACGTAGAAATCAGTATCAGATTTGAAATTATACGGAGTAGGATAGGATCTTTGATTTATTTATTTTCGATATATTAGAGTTGTATAGAATATTGAAAGAAATAAAAAATATAAATGAAAAAGAAAACCATAGAAATAAGTCAATTTTAGGTTCAATTTTACTTTTCTAGAAAGGAAAAGCAAAAGTCGATATTCGATCAGAGTAAACGTAGTCCTTAAGAAAAAAGTCTTACCAATTGGTCCAGCTATTTAATGTCGTAATTGCATAATGTTTTTGAGGTAATGGGTCGTAGTACGAGCTGCGTGACAAAAGCAATTCTGTTCGTGATAAATCCTCGCGATACCTCCTTCAACGGGCCTCGCCTTGTACATATATACTCTCTCTTTCTCTCTCTCTCTCTATCTCTCGCTCTCTCTCTCTCTCTCTCTCTCTTCTTGCCTTGCCTTTCTTCGTCTTGTCGTTACTTTACTCGCTAAGTTGAACGTGCATATGCATACGCAAATGCAATGGCGTATCTATGTTTTAATTTAAAAGTAATACTGATATCGTGAATTTCTTTTTTAACGGAGTATTAAATATACGAGATTTTAGATAATATTGTAAGAACTTATACTATTTTTATTTTGATTGATTTATTTATTTATCTTTTATCTCTTTCTTTTCATATCTGTGATGTTAACAAATATGTAATTTTCTTTCTCTTTTCTTTTCTTCTTTCTTTTCCTTTTTTTAATTTTATTAGATCGAAGTGTTCAAATATATTTATTGATATTTAATAACTAGTAATTTTTTTAGCTAGCTGATAATTAGTTAATTGATTCTTCTTTGTATTGTATGTTTGATCTTTTTATTTATGATAATTAATGATCAGCTAAGTATATTAATAATTCAGTCAAGTTAAGATAGCTGATAATTTTTTTAATCAATTATTATTTGATTTTGATTAATTCGGAGTATTTGATATATTCAAAATAGAGATAAATTACCTTCTATGTGCAGATATATAGAGAGATATGGCAAGAACTATCGTCGATTAGGAGGATAAAATGTCTTGTAAAATTGCAGGAAGTTTGTCGCGTGAATTCTTGTCGTGAGAAATGTCTCGTGCAGGCACACAGCAGCTTATACGAAAATCACTCGAAACGCGACGACGATGTTCGCGTGACCATCATCGACGTCCCTGAAAGTGCGCCTCCTCAGATTTTGATCTCGAGTTAGAATATATATACATACGTATACGATCGATCGAACCATTCTCTCTCTCTCTTTCTCTCTCTCTCTCTCTTTCTCTCTTTGTCTTTCTAAGTTAAAAAAGATACAATAGAAATTTGTTCAGGACAATTCATTCCATACATAAATATAACATTTTATATTTAATTATTTATCTATTTCAAAATTCTTTATGTAAATATCTATAAAGATTATTACGATGTTGATTGAATTTTTAATTATTACAGAGAGTTAATCAAAAGTTTCTAAATGATTTTAAAAATGAATTACTCCTTTTCAAAACTTCAGAGGCCATTCTTTTTTTCTTTCTTTCTTTCTTTTTCATTTTCTTCTTTTTCTTTTCTTTTTTTTTTTTTTTTTTTTTTGTAAATTATAATACAAAAAGCTCAACTTGTAAAATTACAAGTTTAACGGTAAGCATAGAAAAGTCTCGAGAAAAAAGTAATTGAGTTTTAAAAATCGCTTAGAAAGTTCTGACTCGTCTAAAAACTTTTACCCGTCAACCCACTCAGTTTCTTTTAATTTTAATGTTTCTGATCGATTCTATGTAATCCCATTTTTATATTTACAGCGAACCTGACCGTGCGATCTTCGTGCCGTTCAAAAAGGTGGTCTTGGCTTGGTGCACTGCCTGACCCGATGTACCCACTTCCAAAGTAACACCGAGAATTTTGCTCTCACAATACACAATGTAAATGTGGATACGGCGGTATGTATGTACAGCACACATAAGTTTCGCTATGACTTTTATAGAATGTTGCTGTGGGTATCGTCTCTATTCATTTCTTCCAACGATTTTCGTAAGTAAAAATATATATAATTTTTTTTTCTTTTTTCAAAAAAGAAATAAAATCAAAGAACGTTTAGTGGACAAAAAAAAAATCGTTGATCGGTATCACTTAACGTTCGTTCGAAAATTTATCTTAAGGATTTAATTAAAAGTATCATTGAACGATAAATCATTGATTTAAAAAAAAAAAACAAAAAAAAACATCGTTTTGTTGATAATAAGCAGAAATATTGGATTTAGAGATGTTGCCAGAAAATATGAAAACTTCTATATATGATATAAATGATTTACATATTTGCAAAAGAAAACCACAATTAGACGTGCGTACACAAAGCCTACATAATGTATCTATATTTATATATATATACACACACATACGCGCACGTGCATATATTTTTAAAAAAGGACTCTCTCTCTATATTATATATATATATATACACATAGTACATATAGAAAATAGTTATCAATAATTGTGTAAAAAGGGAAAGATATCATATTGAAGAGGCTACATGTGTATTATTATTTAACGGAAGCTCGGATCGATTGTAAGTGTTTTTTTTTAGATATAAGTAACTCTCTTGTACAAATAAGTTATATACCTTATATATATGTATATATATGTGTGTGTATACATACATACATATATATATGTATATATATATATATTTAACATATACATTTATTGTCTACTCGCAAAAGAATAAGTAACTATAGTTACTGATTACGTCAGATTACGACACAAAAAATCGCATGCGATGAATTTTTTTGCAGAGACCGATAATTACGGCAAATTATGTGTATGTTTGTATGTATGTATGTATGTATGTACGTACGTGAATCTTCCAGATAATATATGTCAGTCGATCTTTTTCCATGCTTCAATGCCATGAAAAAAGAAGTAAAATGAGATAAATAAATAAAAAAATTCTCGATTTCAAATGACCGACATAAAGATTGCATTATGATTATTCGAAAAACAGTGATATTTTAGATAATATTTTAGATAGCATTAAAAAAAAAAAAAAAATAAGGAAAAAAAGAAACATTTTTCGGTTTATCGTTCGGATTTTAGAAAGGTGTAAAAAATAAAAAAAAAAGAATAATATTAATAATAAAATATCGTAATATTCTATTTAGACACCGAAGATATGATAGATAAAAAAATATATACATATACATATATATATATATTATAATATAATAATAATCTGCCGTTTAAATTTCGATCTCCAGGAAGTTTTTTTCTCAAAATGGAATTGCGTGTTCGTGCTGTGAAAGAAATAGAATTTCATATTCCGGTGCAGTAACAAGGAACAAATATTGTCGATCAAAATAAAATAGATATAGATATATGTAGCTCGTACTCGAGCCATTCTCTCTTTTTATGCATAATATAATTGATAATTATTAATAATATATCACGTACCTGTATCATTGACAATTATTACATTTTAATGTGCTATTTATACGCGAATTGTGGATGCAACACACAGTTATAGAGATATTCGATAATACAGGGTGGACAACTAAAAAGTTTCTAGGTGAGCCAAAAGATCTTAGATGATTTTAAAAATCAATTACTTCTTTTCCAAACCTTTTAGGATAACTCCTTCTTTTTTTTTTTAAGTTTTAGATATTTCAGTAAAATTACAAGCTTAGTTTGTAAAACTATAAGCCTAACTACGAATCTAAAATGTTTTGGAAAAAATTAATTGATATTAAAAATTATCGAAACAATTTTCGCTTACCTAGAAACTTTTGGGCAAACCTTGTATATACACATGTGTGTGTGTGTATATATATATATATATATATATATATATATATATATATACATATGCATATAATTTTGTAAAGTTAGATAACGTTTCATTGTAAATTTTATTTTATTTTCTTTTATTTATTGTTTTTATTTTTTTTAATCTTTTTTTTATGACATCATGGCCATCGAAGGTCCACGGATAACAAAAACTAATATGCATTATAATTTAAAAATAATGATCTTTGCGAGATAGACTGTACCTGTATATTATATTGTCCATTAAGAAGAAACGCACGAAGTGTGACGTAAGCTTTTTTTATTACATTCAGGCGAGTTTAGAAGATTGCTAGGTGTGTCGAGAGAAAGAAACTGCAATTTCTACGTCAATGAAATTAGAAAGAAGAAAGTTTCACCATTTCTATTTCTTTCAGTCGTTATAATTCGTATATATATATGTGTGTGTGTGTATTATATATATACACATATCCATATACACACACATGTATATATGCATCCATCTATATATACAAGGTGGGCTAAAAGTTTCTAAGTGGACCAAAAGTTCCAAGGTGATTTTAAAAATCAATTACTCTTTCCGAGGTTTTTTAGACTAATCTTTCAATTTAGGGCTTCTTACAAGCTTAAACTTGTAGTTTTACAATATACAAAAAAAATTAACCTACAAAGTCTTGAAAAATAGTAATTGATTTTTAAAGTCACCTAGGAACTTTCAGCCTAGAAACTTTTGTGGCCCATTATATATATATATATTAGTAGCGTTATGTATTAACACGAACCGTGAGTTAAAAGAACACGTACATTCATACATACACACACACATACACACATACATGCATACACATACAGAGAGAGGACATTTTTCTCGTGTTATAACTTTATTTGATCAATCCAACTAGAAATATCTGCAATCTTGCACGTTCGCAATGCCAACCGAAACAATTTTCGGCAAATTATAAGACACAAGTGATATATTTCGCGTGACTCCAGGTAAATTTAGTTATGCTTTATTACATGAGATACGATCTTCCGGTTACACGTATATAACTATGTATAACACGCGCACACGCACATACATACACACACAGGCACATATATAGAAGCTATTCGCTTGCGAACTAAACTCGAATCTGTGATAAAGGGTTTCGCCTGAAAATTTTCAATAGTTTTCACGAAAGGAATTAAAATTACACACGGACGCCGTCTGTTTATAAATTAAACATTTAAATATTTCATTTTTAATATGCACATACATACACACAGACATATGTGTAATACATTTTTATTATTAGATTATTTAACAAGAGAACTTTATGACGTCGCATAGTGTTTTTTAAATAACAGAATAGAGAATATCGATATTATTCATTTTACACAAAAATAAATTACGATGGTATTCGAAAATTCTCGCTCACTGACGATTATGAATTTTTTATTGATTTAATTAATTATAACTGAACACGCAGACACACCCAGCAATATTTGACGATAATACTTTAAATAAATATAAACACAAATGCGTCTTCTCTTCTCGAGTTACATATACATTTTAACATTGCCATTATAAAAAAAGAAAAAGCTAGTTAAGTAGTGTATTTTACGGTTATTATCACTTGCTATAATCAATTTTGGACGAAGATTTATTATTAATAAGTCTTTCTCTATCTAGTTTCAGTACAACATATTATTTGTGATCGTTGCGTTTTAAGATTTATTATATCGTTATTATAATTAACTTTTTTGTTTTTATTATTATTATTATTATTATTATTATTATTATTTTTATTACTATTATTACTATTATTATTATTCTCTCACAAAGATTTTTACAATTTTTATTTGTGTTAGATAGAAATATATATATATGTATTATATATATATATATTATATATATGTATTATATATATATATATATATATATATATATATATAATATCTGTACATAATGCCAATTTCACACAGACATTGAGTCATTTATATGTACAATGCATACATATGTATGTATTTGAAACGCCGAAGTGCAAATATTTTCCAAAGCACGTTTAAACGGACACATCTAACGTAGCGCTGTTCAACTTCTACACAGACCAAAGGCTAATCAAATAATTATAATAATAATAATAATAATAATAATAATATTAATAATAATAATAATAATAATAATAATAATAATAATAATGATACTAACAACAATAATAATAATAATGATAATGATAATGTTAATGATAATGATAATGATAATAATAACAATCATAATAATACCTGAGCTCAATTTATAATTTACAATTTATTTTTTGCGACAGTATTTTTTTTTATTTTTGTTTTATTTTAATCGTTAAAAAAAGAAAAAAGAAAAAAAAAGAAGAAATTATAATTTACGCGGCTATGTCAAAAAGAAATAAATTACATTAACGAGAACACTCGAGGATGGATTTCATGTGCTATGAATAAACCACAAAAAAATGGTGCCGCGAGCCGGATGTGGCTTTAGTGTAGAACCACAGTTGAACAGCGCTGGTCTAAGGAATTAGTTTTGATAAGTCGTAAAAAACATAACGCTACACACTGTGACTATCTTTCTCTTGGACAATTTTTCTTTTTTTTTTTAATAGCATTTAGTAAAGCGTATAATATATGTATATGTAAATCAATTTAAGATGGAGGCACACGATGGACCAACGCTTTAATTACTGTTTCAAATCATCTTTAAAAGATTTTTTTTTAACAAAATTTGCATTTACTTATAGCGATTCTATTATTACCATTTAAATCGAAACACACACATACACACATACTAACAAACACAGACAGACATACTGAAAATACCGTATAAATTTTCTTAAGGCATAATAAATAAAAAAAAAAAAACACACATACATACAGTCATATTAGAAACATCGTATAAATGTTCTTAAGAGTAATAAGTAAAAAAACACACATACATATACACAAAGAGAGATATGCAGTATCACTGGAAAACTCCTCTATGTATTTTCTTAAGGAGTTTTATGTAAAAAAAAAGAAAAAAAAAGAAAGGAAGAAAGAAAAAAGTAGATGAAAAAAAAAGAAATCACAAACACACATACATACAGACACAGCACGTTGTAATAAAAAAAAACATATTATATTTTTTACTTGCTGCAAAAGAAGAGTCGTCGTGGGAAGACCTTACCTACGTTAAAAAGTCAAATTTTTTCTTAACATACGTTCGTTCTCTATACGATATTTTATCTCTTATATACATATATATGTGTGTATACTACATATATGTGTATATATATATATATATATATATATATATATATATATATATATAAGTACGTACATATATATACATATACATAAAAACGAAAATGGGAATAACACATACTGAATGTAATTAAGTGGCAAAAGCATTGTAGGGAGTAACGTTGATCGATGTTAATCGCTGTAATTACTGTTACGTTTAAATGTTTCGATGTGACATAGATAGATAACTCTCGAAAAGAAAAAAATAATTATAGGAAAGAAAGAGAGAGAGAGAGAGAAAGGAGGAATAACGATGTGCACTTATACGATCGATTATTATTCTCGATCTTATTATCCTCGTCGAATTATTGTTTCTTCGTTGAAATATTAAAATAAAATAGAAAAAAAAGAAAAGTCAAGAAAAATCGTGTATTCGCTGTCATAAATATATAGCATAAGACAGCTGACGGTGTAATAAAAAAAAAAAGCAATTGATTCGAAGATTTCATTTTTGTGAATTGATAGATAATTATTACATCTCTTTGTGTGTGTTCATGATGATTTAGACGTTTGTTATTCGAAGATAACAAAATACGACGTTGGAAAGAGAGAGAGAGAGAGAGAGAGAGAGACAGTCAGTTTGGATCGATAGATCTCCTCTAATCCTCTGTTTCGAGAGATTATTAATATAAGATGGCTACGATATGGTACTTAATGCTTCGTGATTCGTCAAATTGGATGATGCTAAGAGAGGATGAAAAGTGACTCTCGATGAGATTGTTATCACTGTACCTAACTAGATGTTAACGTAACGAAGAGATATTGTCGTCACTCTACTATTTATTGTATCGTAACGATGGGTTAATGATCATAATGATAATGATGATAATGATGATAATGATGATAAGAACGATAAGTATGATGATGATGATGATGACGATGATGATGTATCAGAAAAATAAAACTATTATTACTCAATAGAAAATGAATATTTAAAAGAGTTCCTTGGAAATGTCGATTTCTTTTTTCTTTTTCTTTTCTTTTCTTTTTTGTAACTAGCTTTATGAAAAATCTCACGGATGGATAAATTCACGTAAATTTACGAATAAACTATTTCGTCTCGTAAATGGATAAAAAGTTACGTTAGTCCTCTTGAATCCTGAATTCGAAAGGCGCTTAAATCGCAGATTCGTTGGAGAAACTTTGAATAAAGGTTCGCTAGAATCCTAGGGAACACCGTCGAAAAGTTTTATACAGAGCTCGAATAGTTTCGCGATAGGGTTTAACGTAACGCTCGCCAAAGTTTTCCAGACGGTTTGGGAAACGGAATTTGAATGCCTCAGTTATATATCTTCCTCGTGAGAAAGTTTGTGCTGAATAATTAACTAATCCGTTCACGTTATCGCGTGTAAGGATGGAATATAATTGTTTTCCTTATAACATCTCTATTATTAGCTATATATATTAGAAGTAAAAGTAATAGGAAGAAAAAAAGAAAAAAGAGAACAGATCGTTAGATCCATTATTTATTAACATAACGTTGGGTAATATCAAATTATGTATAATCTCATGATACATACGTACATATATATTTATCATAGATTTTATTTTTCAAATTAGAATGCACCAAGTGAAATGAAAATTATAAAAAAGAATTCAAATAAATTAGACATAATCCGATGTTAGAAAGTCGGTCGAACGTCGATTATGGTTGTCACGATTATAGAAAAATTAAGGTAGTCTCAACACTGTGAAGATATATGGCTCGTAAAATAATTCTTGGAATTCGATGGGATCCATTCATATTCGTGATATATATGGATATCAACGATGAGCTGGATAATCGGCGTACCAGCCAAATGCACCGTTAGATCCGGTATGTCCGCCATAATCCACATAATCCAGAATTTGACCGATGGATCTCTCCGCTCGTGAATTCTCCAACTCCTCGTGATGAAGATTTGGCACGGCTATAGGTACGTAAGCTGGATCTGCTTGACGAGCAATTCTTGGAGCCGATAGTGATATCGGATTCAATTCTAACACGTCTATACCGTCAACAGGGATGGCAATGTAACGCCTACCAGCTAATACATCACATGCACCGTACAGCATCAATAATAATAGGACACCCTGTGTGTAACAGAAATAATTGAGTTATTAATTTACGAGATAGACTTTCTTTTGCATTAGGTGATTCTAAAAATCAATTCGATAAAAATCAAAAGACGATTTCTAAGTAGGATGAAAGAAGACTTCAAAAATCGATTATTATATCGATTATATCCTTTCCAAGAGCTTTTTTTTATAGGCCAAAATTTTTGATTTTTAGACTGTACAAAAATTCTTCGGAATGTAGTTCTACGATTCGCGCGAAAAAAAAAGTAATTGATATCGTTAAATCACTTAGAAACATTCTTGGTCAACCCTCTGTGATATTCTTTAATTCGATTAATTTTGAATGAATGAAATCTTTTGAAGAACTTGTCGAATATGCAGATACTTCAGATCTATTGGAATTATTTTCTTAAGAAAAATAGTAATGAGGTTTACCAAATTATTCATTGTAGTATCGTCGAACTCAATTCGGATGTTAGATGAACTGAGGAGAGAGTCTCCGTCAGCGACGTTTTATACAGATCCGCTTGGCCGCAGCTTTCTCGTTTTACCCGACCACCGAGTTGTACCAAGCATCGTATCTCTCAAAGAAGAGGTAATTATTTCTCTTCGTAGAGTTCTTGTAACGTGTTTATCCTATTGTTAGTTGCTAGTCGTACGTTTTCGTTAGAGTAAATAAGACTTAATCTTTAAAAGTCTGCAAAATATATATTGCTACTTTTTTTTTTTAATTTGTTTGTTGACTTTTTAATTTATTTTTGATTTATTTATTTCCTTTTTAGTTATTTATTCATTCTTTATTCTTCTTCTTCTAGATTATTCTTTTTCCTTCTAGACAAGAATTATACGTATTGTATCTCGTTGTCGAAGGATAAATAGTCGAAGAGAAACGAACGACTAATATTCTCTATTTCCTCTTTTTAGTTTGACTTTCGATTAGGTACCGCTTATTTCTTTTGAACACCTCCGTGCTATCTATAATATTATTTTGCGGTCGTACGGCCAACTTTTACTTCCGCACAAGAAATCCCGAAAAACTCTTTATCTTCTAGACACGCTCGTCATGTCTATCAAAAGGATCGTAATGGAGTGAAAAGTGAAAGGGATTAATAAACGCTTATTTTAGTATATCATCACAATGATCACATATATATTTTCTCATCTTTTTCTTTAATTTTTTTTCTTTTTTTTGTGATACTTCTTATCTCACTTCTCTGTTAAACATTACACACTTTCTTGAACGTACAAGCGCAAAAATATTGCAAACATAATAATTAAAAAATATATCGCCAAGAGAAGTTGATTATATAAAAACATAATTACATAAACGTAAATAAAACACGCACACAAGAAAAAAATTTATAATATAAAAATTGAAAGATATTTAAAAAAAAAAAAATATAAAAATATATATATAAAAAAAACCAGAAAATCAGAACATCTTTGTGATATAAAATATTGATTGGCATAAAATAATAATTGACGTAAAATATTAATTATGACATAAAATATTGATTATGACATAAAATATTAATTATGACATGAAATGACATAAAATATTAATTATGACATAAAATATTAATTATGACATAATACTGATATTATTATATAAAATATTGATTAAAGTAAAAATGTATGATGAAAGAAGTAAATGATTTATAAATTTAAAAGAATGCTTATGTATGTGTCGCTTTTACGCAGAACTCTTTACTGTTTATACGTAAGTATGTAAATAAAAGAAAACAAATACTTTTACCTAAAAGTGAAAATATTTAACAAGAAGTATTTTTAATAGATAAGATATATAAAAAAAAAAAGAACATGTCTAACACTTATTTTTTGTTCACAATTATTGATGACTATAAATTACAGATATATAAATCTTTTCAAAGATTATACACTTTGTCGTCAATTTTCATTGTCTTTTTTTTTATATATACATATATATCTCACTTATGTTATACGAACTGATGTCTATAATGCTAATAGAAATTAAACTAAGTTAATCGAGATTCTTTAATAATTCTGTGCAGTAAATAAATTATCTTGTATTTTGTATGCCTTAGTATTTAACACTTTTGTTACAACACATTGTTGTCATAGACAATGTTAGTAAAAAAGTATTAAATGTAAAAACTTTGGTAAATGTAAAAACTGTAGGATGAAGAATATTTGTACAAAAATATCTTACATATAATATGTTGTTACATTTACTACCTATAATCTATTATAGATATTAATGTTATAGCCATTATATACAAGATCGATGGAAACGAATACATTAATATTTGTACTGTTACCTTTCATTTCTATTTTCATTATGAAAATTTTAGGTTTATAGTAGACAACATATCTATCCTAATTCAAAACCGTCGAATTCATCGGATATGTCACTCTCAAATCCAGCAGGAATTAGATGAGACGAATTATTTAATTCCAGATTTTTGAGTTTTGCACTGCATTGTTTTCCGCGATTATTTCTATGATCGGAAATTCCATTTTTATTTTTGTGATAATTTTTATGATCGGCACTTCGATCTTTATCGTGTTCTTTTTTTTGATCGTTGTTATGATTGGAAATCTCATTTTGATCCCGTTCGTTTTTATCATCGTTTTTAGTGTCGGCACTTTTATTATTTGCATCATATTCATTTTCTTGATCGTTTTTATTATCGGAATTTATATTTTTATCATTGTTTATATTATTGGAACTTCCGTTAATATCGCATTTGTTTTTGAGATCGTTCTTATCGCCAGAACTTTCTTTTTTATCACATTCATTTTCGTTATCATTTTTGTTATCGGAACTTTCATTTTCTTTCTGTTTTTTCTCTTGCCTCAGCCTTTGTCGTTCTAATTTCCTTTTTTCTCGTTCTATTGCTCTTTGTTGTCGTTTCTCCAATATTCGTTCACTCGTTGGTCTATCATCAAATATTAATGTATCACCATCTTTGATAAAACGACTTCCCGGAAAGAACAGTTTGTCTGAGCTACTAACGCAATCGAATCCACCGTGGAATAGCGATCCAAATAGTCGTTTTTCCTCTAATTCCGCTTGTCTTTCCAACTCCGCTTCTTCTTTTCGATCCATCTCTTCTTCTAGCTCTTCCTCGGTCATCTTTGCTAATCTTTCTTGTTCCAACCTTTCTCTTCTGTTCCATTCTTCTTCTCTCCCCTCCCAATATTCTCTCCATAAATTTTCTATGCTCTCCGAATGTCTATCATACTCTCTACAATCTGCATCGTTTTCCTCTCCCCAGTCCGACGATTCCTCATCGCTATTCCAACCTCCATTTTTGTAGTATTCTTCTTCCAAACCGTTTTGACAATACCAATCTTTATTATCATAATATTCGTCTTCACTATTTTGTACACTATACCAACCGCCATTTTCATCATTTTTAATTGCATATTTGGGCCCACGATCATATAATTTCGGTTTATAAGATCTCTGTTCGTGTTCTTCATCCTCAGAATGAACATATATTTCCTTAGATAGATCAAATTCATTAAACTGTGTATCTCTGCTATACGGTTTTATAGCCCATTTCTGTGTGAATGCAAATATAATTATACAAACTAATATAGAACAAGTTAGATATTTAATAAAATATAACATTTAAAGTATAAATACTCACATTCGAAAAAAGCTCCCATGGAATTAGGTGTACTGCCAAATCTGTATAATCACATCTACTTGCGTATCCTTTCCTGATCAATAGATCATTTATTAAATTGTTCTAAAAAAAAAAATTTAAACATTGTCATTTTATCTTCTTTTTTTTTTTAAAGTGTATGTATGCATGTGTGGGCGCGCGTGCGCGTAATCACTTTACCTTATCATTAAAGAGGTCGATCAATGGACGTGGTGAATTTACAGGATATAATTTTCCCATAGATATGTTTCTTCTTGTATAACCCCGAATACGTGCACGGAATTCCTTCTTAGGCTCCATAATCAAATTTTTTAATTTTTCAACTGTTTTCTTCTCAAAAGTGTTATCGCTAAATTAAAAAACATACAAAAAAGAAATATATGTGTGTGTGGAGAGAGAGAGAGAGAGAGAGAGAGAGAGAGAGAGAGAGAGAGAGAGAGAGAGATAGACAGACAGATAAATTAAATCTAAAATTTTTACGTAACTTTGATCAATTAACTTTAATATGATATCTGTTAGACTAAAAAATTTTATAGAAATGAAATGTATGTCGAGTGTACTGTTCTAACGTCGAAGTTTGTTCTAATTTAATTTCATAAATAGATATTCCAATAAAGAATATATATATTCGTCTTAGATCAAACGTGGTATCTATTCGTTCGTCTAATACGACATGAGAAAATTGCATTAGAACGGATATCAATAGCACGAAACCCACGTCAAACTTTTCGACAATTGCAAAACCACTAGCCTACTCAATGACTTCTTGCGGGGTGAATTCGACAAGGTAGAAAGCGTAAATTCAAATTCTCTAATCCGACCGAAATCTTGTTAACGTCCAATTAAAGCTCACGTGTTAGAACGTGCCTGAGAGAGAGAGAGAGAGAGAGAGAGAGATAGAGAATGCGTGGTCGAAATCTAAAATAGACGTCGTTCTTACCGATTAAAGAGAATACACTTGAATCAGACAAGTCGAACTGTGTGTGTATACGTTATACATAATAAGATGAAAAGTAATGATTCAAAATATACGAAATAAAATAGGAATAATCATAAAAATAGAAGCTACATTCCCTTTGCTTCTTCTTTGTTTAAATTACAAAATAACGTTTATGATGATGTTATAAAAAAAAATGTAAAAAATAATTTCAGTAGGATTGCTTCGAAACGCGATATATATAAAGATCGATGACGCTATTACTTCCTACATTAAAATAGTTTTCGTAATGTAATTAAGCAGATTAAATTGCCTTGTGAAACGCAAAAGTACATTAAAAGTTATTATTAGTGAAATTAGAATGTATTAGACAATGCGACATACGTCTTTTATGACGTCTAAAATTTTATCTACTTTATGAACATTCATTTTCACACAATGTCTTTTATTATTTTTATATGTACAACATGACAAAATTAAAAGAAACAAGAAAATAGAAGAAATCTTTTTTTGTTTTTATATAATAATATCAGATTATAGCATACTCAATGAAATCAAATGATCGAAAAATGTAAATTTTTAAGTTTCCTTTGTTAATAAATTGTTTTTACGAAGTTAGTTACATTTATAAATGTACACCCGATATATCTATGTATATACTGCATGTATAATTATTTTAAATAGACCTAGACGAAAGTTAAGACTAAGACGATGGAACAAATTCTCAGTCGCTTTGCAGTACTCGCATCGTACGAATGTCGTTCTCATCATTCGAGAGATTATTAATTTTAATAGACATTAATAATGCAGCAAGTGTTATTAAACTGTGCGATTACAATCTTTTTGTCAAAAAATTTTCTTTTATCAATTGTTACATTTTTTTTCATACAAAACACTATTCTCGAATAAATATAATTCCGTACGAATTTATAGAAATTTGAAATATATGCCTTGATGTGAGTGTGGATTGTGATATTTTTTAGTTATACAAAAAAAAAAGTAATAAAATTATTTTTATTATTATTATATAACAATGATGAATTAATATTAGATTAAATATTAGAGATATGAACTGGCATGCAACAAAACAAATTTGTACAAAATGCAATCAATAATATTAATTTATCAGAAAACCTTCGTATTTTCTGTAAGAATGAATTATTTTCCAAATGATCGTTCTTTGTTAAGTTCAGCTGTATACTATTTGTCGAAGAAATATTTTACCGGTTCATTGCGACAAATAATTACTAGGTATCCCCTTTCAGTGAGGGTTTCGGATCATTACGGTTCAATTAAGCGTTATTCGACGTAACTATTCCGTTAATTAATCCAATTAGAGTTATTCACTCTTGGTACATAATATTCTTAACATGTTTTATGAACGGAGTCTTGGAACAATTTGATAATACAAAAAATTATAACGATAATATGCACAAGTTAATTATCAGTTAATTGAATTTACTTTATATTATCTTTTAAGGAAGAATACGATAATAAAGCAAGTTTGAAAAAAAGAATATCAAAGTTTCAACAATCGATATTTCTCGAATATATTTTATCATTTCTTGTTTCGTTTTTTAAATTATTTACTAATCAAATTAATTGTAAAGGAGAATTATATATAGAATATGAGTCCTTAAGTTTTATCTCGATGTTATCCGTTAAGTAAATTTTATTAATTATTTTTTATCGATTTATATGAAATTACTATTATAAAATCATTCCATTGTGAATCGAGATTGAAGAAGAAAGTTCATAAAACAAACTCAAAACAATCCGAAACGGAAATAGCAAGGGAGGCTAAGCAAAGCAATGGAGATTTTTGGCAGTGAGGTAGTTTAAAGACTCAGTGCCGCAATTCACAAGGCTACATCAAAGATTGTATACCAGCACCGTAATTTTAACTCTGAAATAGTTGCCAAAGAGAGAGAGAGAGAGAGAGAGAGAGAGAGAGAGAATCGTACACACTTATATATATTATACAGTATTCCTGCAAGTAGGAATAATACGTGTTTCTCTACAGGTCGCGTGTATCGTGACGAAGTAGTACCGAGCTTGATTAGCTGTATGTGGACACGCGATGCCAACTACTCATACGATCGATTGATTAAATTCTCATCCGTTTCCGAAAGTGGGCTTCTACTCAACAATGTCAATTCACTATATCAAATTTCATCTTGACGAAACGAGATCGTTTCGATCGAGAAAACTAGCGAAAATGATCCGATTTCATCTTTCAGAACGAATAGAAAATTTGAATTTCTTGACATTTCGCGCGAAATCACGCGCGGCTACAAGCGTGAAATTTAAATTTAATTCGTACATATACGTATGTTCGATCTACGTTCTAACGATTTTTATTTTATTTCCTTTTTATTATATAGATCAATTGGAATATGAAGCTTTTGGTACCAACAGTTTCAGATATCATTTTCAAATATACCTGGTCTATCGCAAATTATAAGAAAACTATTTCGAAAAAGAGCTCGATCGATAGTCCGTCTTTCGAATTGAACGTAAATGGTATTCACGGTTCATGGAATTTATCTATTAGATTTTGGAAAGGTCCTGAGGGTGAGAGATCAGAAGAATATTAAAATTAATTTTTTATGCACTTTTGAAAGTATTTATGTGGAAGATAAATAATTGTTAAAAATGCAGACTTATGTTTGCTAGCTAATAGATAAAAGAATCACATACCAAGTAATATTGTGCTTGAATATGTTGACCTACCCATCATGAGGAAAGTTGTACAAACAAAAATACGTTTTCAATTTGTATGCAATATCGATATGTGAAATATTGTCACGTTAATAGAACGATATTGGAATCAAATTGTGATATTATTTTACTTGAGTATAGAAATTTGTCCATCATTGACAATGGTGAGATTGACTTGATAGTAAAAATACAGATAATACAATATGCAAGTGAAAAGCATTTTAATTTGCATTCTATTCTTATAAGTCGTTCTAATTCGCCAATGTCCTTTATCTAGATTATTGAAACATTCACGTATATCTGATACTGAATTAATTTGTGAAGGATTAGCTAGCAAAAAATATCAATACATAGTAGTATAACAACTGCTTGTAACAATGTTCTAGCAAAAATATCTCCTATATTTGTTTCTCCAATAAAAATCGAATTTAAATTAAGTAGAAATAAAAAACAGAATAGAAATACTCCTTCTCTATATCCATCTATATTCAGGCCCTACTCTATATCCATCACTAAAAATTTTTAGTGGTTAAAAATAGAATGAATATACGCTCGAAATATGCACGTCTTCATTCCTTATTGATCGTTTAATCTGTATTTTTTATTTTATTTTATTTACTTTGTTTATGATAGAACAGTATTATTGAAAGATCACTATATTTATATTCTTGTTTATTTTTTAATCTTCATGCTATATTATTTTCAATAATCTGTATTGAAATATATTTTACTTTTTTCTTCTTTTCTTTTTCTTATATTAATTTGATTTATGTAATTGTAATTAAAATGAAAAAATGCATATATTTTTTTAACAGGTGAGTAATTAACATTATTAATTTAAAAAAAAACTCTCCTTTCTTTTTTTTTACTTAAATACATTATCTTACTTTTCACTTTATACAATCAATATCTATACTCAATGATATAATTAAACATTTTTAAAAACTTAACAGCTGAACTTCCATAATATATTTATAGTGATCGTGTCAACAATTTGAATAGATTAGTTCTATGAAAAAAAATATAAAATTACTTACCCAATTATTTTAACAAAAATTAGTTCACATTCAATGGCTTGTGCTTTGAGATCACTGAACTTGGAATAAAGACACAGTATATTCTTCTGGTGTATTGTTCTTTCATATCCAAAATCTATATAGTGAACACATACATATGAATAGTATACGTTTAATACTTCAGCTCTGTACCAACATCCATCATCTTTGCATTTTGCTGCTACTATATCTCCCCTATTTATCTGTTATGTAAAACAAATTCTTATCAATTCCAAGTACATCTGTGACATTTCTTTGTATAACAGAATGCAATTCTTAATCAGAACTAATACTTACAATTTTCAATCTGTGCTGTTGACGATTTTCAAGTTTTTTATAGTAATCTGCCATATCATCATGTAATTTAAGTAAAGATTCATTTTCAGAGACCAATCGAATACAGATAGTTTGGACATTTTTGATTTCTGTTACATATACGTCTATATTTTCCACTTCATCTACAAAGATAAAATATAAATTTATAATTTAATGTAAGTAATACCAAACTTTTTGTTAAACCTTTATATATTTATTATGATTTTACCAAATGAAAACGTTGCTAATTGTGTATCTATACGATGATATATGTTTTTATAGGAAGATACTTCCTTTTCTTTAAATCTCTGTTCTAGAACTTTTGATTCGATATAATGTATTGCATCTGCAATTTGATTAGCAGTACCGTTTATTATTAGTTTTTGCTTATTATCTGCAAAATAATTCTTTAGATTAATAAATGTATACATTCATTGAAAGATGTTAATTTTCTATAAAAAAAAAAAGCATTAAAAAATATTATTTAATGATAGCATATTACCTGTTGGATACAACGTTTTATCCACAATAATATTTGCGTATGTTTGTGTATTTATATATACTCTATCTTCCTCACTACCACACAGTCCAATTATTCTATTACATTCTTTTACAGGTACATACATTTCATATGTCTCAATAAGTGCATGATCTGCTATTATATTTTCTATCATAGCTTCAGCTAAATCTATGCCTTCTTTAGTTCCTACAATTGTGCATATACGATCAGAATATTTTAAATCATCATCTTGGAAATTTATCCAGGTTTCAGATTTATTCTGAATATCTTTTATTATTAAACCGGCTTTTCCAATTAGAGCAGGTATGCACTTTCTTTTTATCTTTATTTCTCTTTTTAACTTAGGCCGAGCATTATGTACACAGTTTTTTGTTCTATCATCATGCTAAGAAAATCAATATCATTACATTATGATAAATATATATAGATATATATATATATATTACAATATACAGGCTGTCTCAGAATAAATGGAAAATATTTTAAGAGCGACTTCAGTACATCTAAATAATATAAACATTTTATATAAACATGTTCTGTATATGGCTTTTTTATATAATAAATGTCATAGTTATAGTAAATTTTTTGTATTGCCATAATTCTTTTATTAGATGTATAAAAAACTTGATGAAAAAATTGAATAGTTTTCAGAAAATCTGAACAATATCTGGACATATAGAAAGAATCTGGATCATATAGAAGATCGACATTAATAAGAAGTCTGTAGAATTGTATTTAGATACAAAGAGGTCATTTCGGACATCTATGAAAATAAGTAGATAGTTTGTTGAAAATTAAATATAAGTCGAAAACAAAGTCAAACAGGACATATATTTATAGAAACTTTTTTTATTGTTTTGATGTGCTAAAGCCACACCCAAAATATTTCTTGTTTATTCAGAGACATCTTATATATTCTCTTATAATCATTATTTTACCTTATACCAACAGTACACTAAAGCGAGACTCAAACTTGTAAAAGAAATACCAACTAGAGATGATAAAAGGTACTGCTTTGGTATTATGTTCATTTTTAATCACTTTTGAATCTATAATCAAACAATATTTTTTTATTAAAAATCGCATATTAATTATATAAAGAAATAATGATTTATAAATAAAAATGATTTTTAAAAAAAATAAAAAATTAAACTAAAATAAAGACAAAATAAAAAAGTCAAAAAAGGCGATATATACAAAAGAAAAATGTATACGCACACAAACGCGTATAGATAAAGCTCCGATTTATATCATAAACGTAAATACAAAGAAGAACAAAAAAGAATATAATATTATTGAACGAAAATATATTACAATTGGGAATAAAATTTAACGAAATCAATATTATAGAATATGATATGCGGAGGCGTAATACAAAGAATTCGGAAGCGTAAATACAAAGAAGACCAAAAAAGAATATATTATTGAACGAAAATATATTACAATTGGGAATAAAATTTAACGAAATCAATACTATAGAATATGATATTCGGAGGCGTAATACAAAGAATTCGGAAGCGTAAATACAAAGAAGACCAAAAAAGAATATATTATTGAACAAAAGTATATTACAATTGGGAATAAAATTTAACGAAAAGAATACTATAGAATGTAATATTCGGAGGCGTAATACAAAGAATTCGGAAGCGTAAATACAAAGAAGACCAAAAAAGAATATAATATTATTGAACAAAAATATATTACAATTGGGAATAAAATTTAACGAAAACAATACTATAGAATGTAACATTCGAAGGCAAACGAAAACATTTACTCGAAAGATATTACAATATATATAAATATTATGATTATATAACAAGAGAAAGTGTTCTATTATAAATCGTATAAATCTATATACGTACTAATCCTGTTCCCAAAGATAATCTCTTCCGTCCGCAACAGCTCGTAGAACCGAATAAGAGAACGCCCTACTCAATACTCGCGCTTATATACTGCAAGCTACCTGTGACTTTAATTAAGTACTAGTAAAGTCAAGTTAATGAAACTTCTGATAATCATAATTGATTTTAAGAAAAATAAAATAATATAAATTATAAAAACATGATTTCATCAACGAAGAAAGAAAAAATTCAAACATTGTGATAAGAATAAATAAAATTTACGAAAAGCTTGAAAAAAAAAATTATTTGTTTACATTCACGTAGTCATAAATCGATAAAGTAGGCAATAATATAGTACGATTCCTATGATGTTAGAATTTGAGTAGAAGCGAAACAATTCTTGCGAATAGACTCATGGTGTTCTAAAACGAGTGGTAGTCATAAATCAAAAAAGTAACCAATCATATTGCACACCTTTGGAATGATGGCTATCATTTTGAATAGAAGAAAAAAAATTCTGGACGAATCTATTTATGGTATTTTAAAACGAATATTAGTTTTAGATATTCTAGACAAATTTTAGATTATTTCGTTTTCAATTATTAATAAAGAAAATTTTTTATTCCCATAATGTAAAAGTCTATGTAAAAGATTATAAACAACGAAATTAAATCCTGAACTTAAATAAAAAGTCAAAAATTCTTTTATACTAGATTGATATACATTTATGCGAAAGGAAACAAATGAAAAAGTTTCTTCTCATCTATTTTAACATCGACAGAATTTTGCAAGAAATTATACAGGTCAATGGATCAATTTTCTTATTTAGAATTTATACAGATTATTGGTATCCAAATATATAAGTTAAAGTCATCTTTTTTTCCCGCCATATTCCAAGCTATTACTTTACCTCATATATCTGTTTTCTTTCAATTTTAAATGTTAAACTGTAAGGATAATTGATGACATAATTATGATATTATGATTTTTGAACGTGTTTTGTCATGCGTTGTTATTAATGTTGACGTTCGTGAATCTTATTGCTATATATATTGCTTTTTCAAGCCAAACATCGAAAAACTCCAAGGTTCGAGCTTGTTACTATGTATATATCCTAGCTACCTACACAGTTAACCAATCAGAAGAATGGGGAAACTTCAGATGGAAAGTTTGTGATTGGCCGATTAAGGTTAGGCAAATGTAATGAGTTATTATTTTAATTTGATTCAATCGTATTCAAAAATAAACGAATTAATTTCGTTCAGTTTTATCGGATTTTTCGAAGATTATACTGTCACTAGTTCAATCGTTTAATATTTCCCGATATATATAACATTCATCTCGTCATTGTTCTAATTTCAATTAATAAATGTTCAAATAAAATATTTGTACTCGTCTTACAATCGAATATGATATTTTCTATTGATTTTTCTACTAACAGATGTAAGAAAATTGTATTAGAACGAATATAAATCGCAAGAAATACACCCTAAATTTTTTATCGATTGCAAAGCCCCTAGATTTTTTCTATGGTGAAATTGACAAGTCAGAAATACTCGTAAATTTGAATTCTCTAATACAACCAAAATCTTATTAATGCTAATAAAAACTCGCGTGTAGAACGTGCTGACAGAAAGAAATAGAGACAGAGACAGAGACAGAGACAGAGACAGAGAGAGAGAGAGAGAGAGAGAGAGAGAGAAAGAGAGAGAATATGTGGTCAAAATCTAAAATAAACGTCATTCTTAACGGTTAAGTGAAATGCACTTGTATTATTATTATTATAATAACATAGCAGAATTAAAAGATTCAAAAAAAAATAGACAGAAACTTTTTTTTATTCTATTTTTATTTCTTCTTTTTATATGATATTAGATTATACCATATTCGATAAAATCAAATGATAAAAAAAAAAAATGTAAATAAAGTTTTCTTTGTTTCGAATGAGAATAAAGTACTTTTACGAAGTTAGTTCCATTTATAAACGGTCACACACAACGTATCTGCATGTGTAACAATTTTAAGTGGACGTAGAAACGCATAATCCTCACGACGATGATCCAAACTCTCAGTCGGTTTGCAGTACTCGCATTGTACGAATATCGTTTCGTCTTCTTTCGAGAGATAACTAGTTTTAATAGGCATTAATAGTACAACGAGTGTTTTGCAGATTGTACGATAACAACTTTTTGTCGACAAAAAGTCGACGATTTTACTTACGCCAGAAATTGCATTTTTCATTATACAGAATACTATTTCCGAGTGAATATTTCTCCGTATAAATTTACAGAAACTTGAAGTGTATATCTTAAACGTGAGTGTAGATCTTATTATTATTGTTTGTTTAAAAAATAAAGAAGCAATAGCATTATTATTATTATTATTATTATTATTATTAAACATTATGAATTGGCATCTAATACAGAAAATTTATTGAAAATGCAATTGACAATAATCAAGAAACTTTCGTATTTCTTGTACAAACTAATCATTTTCGAAATGATCGTTCTTCGTTAAGTCCAACTGTAACGAAGAAATTCTTTTAACGACTCATTGCGGCACGTAATTACGAGGTATCCGCTTTTAGTGGGGTTTTTGGATCGTCTACTTTCAATTAAGCGTCATTCGTTGTAACTATTCCGTTAATTAATCCAATTAAGAGTTATTCACTCTTGGTACCCTATATTCTCAACATGTTTTACGAACAGAATTAGAAGTGATAACGTTTTCTTTCCTACAATAATTTTAGAAATCGGATTGGAACAACAGTGTGTACAAGTTATTTATTGATAGCTTATAATTTATATTATTGTTCTATAGCGAAAAATATGATAGAGCAAGCTTGAAAAAAATGTCAAAATTCCAAACGATTTTCAAATATACTTTATTAATTTCCTTCTCTTAAATTGGTTAGTTATTTGTAAAGGATTAAAATTGCATAAAAATCAAATGTCAAAGATAATATTATTAATTATTTTTCATCGACGTATATCTAATTATTTCTAATATAAAATCTATTATATTCTATTCTATTGTGATTCGAGATATGTTGGTATCGAGCAAACAAAACAAGCTGAAAACAAGCTCAAACGGAAATAGCAAAGGAAAGTGGTAAAGCGATGCAGGTTTTTGGCAACTATATCACAGATCGTAAACTATCGCCGTAATTTCAACTCAAAAATCGTTGCCAACGAGAGAGAGAGAGAGGGAGAGAGAGAGAGGGAGAGAGAGAAAGAGAGCCATACTTATATATAACACATAGCATTTGGATACGTGGGAATATACGTGTTTCTCAAACAGGTCGCGTACAACATTGTGTGTAATGTCGTGTGTAATGTTGGAAAATTGCACTGAGCTTGATTAGGTGTATTTGAACACGCGATGCCAACGAGCTACTTGCACGGTCGATTGATTAAATACTCGCATTCGCGTGGTTGTCTGCATCTAAAAGTGGGCTTTTACTATGTCAACAAACTATATCAAATTCCATTCTTGACGAAACGAGATCGTTTCGATCGAGAAAGCTAACGAAAATGATCCGATTTCATCTTTCAGAACGAATAGAAAATTTGAATTTATTGATATTTCGCGCGAAACCGCGCGCGGCTAACAAGCGTGAAATTTAAATTTAATTCGTACATGTACGTATGTTTGACCTACGTTCTAACGATTTTTATTTTATTTCCTTTTTATTATATAGATCGATTGGAATATGGAGCTTTTGGTACCAACAGTTTCAGATATCATTTTCAAATATACCTGGTCTATCGCAAATTATAAAAAAACTATTTCGAAAAAGAGCTCGATCGATAGTCCGTCTTTCGAATTGAACGTAAATGGTATTCACAGTTCATGGAATTTATCTATTAGATTTTGGAAAGGACCTGAGGGTGAGAGATCAGAAGAATATTAGAATTAATTTTCTATGCACTTTTGAAAGTACTTATCTGGAAGGTAAATAATTGTTAAAAATGCAGACATATGTTTCCTGGCTAATAGGCAAGAGAATCACAAACCCAGTAGTATTGTGTTTGAATATATTGAATTGCATCGTGGAGGAGGCTGAGCAAGCAAAAATACGTTTTCAATTTGGTGTATTCAATGCCAATGTTAAACATTGGGAATATTGCCATGTTAGTAGAACTGTATTGGAATTAAAATCAAATAGTGATATTATTTCACTTGGGTATAAAGATTTGTCCATCGTTGACAGACACCTGAAGAAGAATGGTGAGGTCGACTTGATGGTAAAAATACAAATAATACAATGTGAAAGTGAAAAACATAGTTTGTCACAGGTATAATATATGCTTCAAATTTTATTGGACTTTTCTAAGTCTCACTAACTTGCCAATGTTTTCTAGGATATGGATAGATTATTGAAACATCCACGTACAGCTGATACTAAACTAATTTGTGGAGGATTGGCTGGTATAGAAATACCGGTACATAGTAGCATAATAACTGCTCGTAGCAATGTTCTAGCAGAAATGTTATCTCCTATATCCGTCTCTCCAATAAAAACTGAGCTTGAATTGGAAAAAGATGAGGAACAAAAAGGATATAAAGAAGTACGCCTTCGACGCTACTCAATGCCTATCACTAAAAATCTTTAGTAATTAAAAACTTAACAAAGATGTTCAAAATATTTGCATGTTTTAATTCCCTATTTTTCTTTGTATCTGTATTTTCTTTTATTTTGTTTATTTTGTTTATAATTGATGGAACAGTATTATAAAACATTTATATAAAAGGATTACCACATTTATATTCTTGCTTATTTTTTAATCTTCTTGCTATATTATTTTCAATAATTTGTATTAAAATATATTTTACTTAAAATTATTGGTTATTTATTTTTTTATTTTTTTTTTTTTTATTACCTATATTAAGTAAGACTTATTTAATCGTAATTAAAATGAAAAAATGTATATACTTTTGGACAGGTGAGTAATTAACATTATTAATTCAAAAACTAAACTCTCTTCTTCCTTTTTACTTAAATACATTATTTCACTTTTCACTAATAGGGTCAATTTCTATACTCGTTGGAATTATTAGACATTTCTAAGGACACAACGGATGAACTTTTACGATATATTTACAGTGATCATGTTGATAATTTGGATAATCTTGCACCTCAATTATTATCTTTGGCAGAACGTTTTTGTTTACAAGGTATTCATGATAACAAAGGTTAAATATGAACACATCATAAATTCCGATATGTCGTATTTTTTCTAGGTTTGAAAGAACTTTGCGAAAGAAATTTAATAGAAACTATTACCCCATATAATATAGCCAATCGATTGTTAGTAGCAGATGAATTTGGTTGTGAAATATTGAAAAAAGCTAGCTTAGCTTATTGCGAAGAAAATTTAACAGTACTTAACAAAAGTCTTGCTTGGAAAATGATGGAACAAATGAATCCTGAATTATTTAATGAAGTTTGCGAAGCTGGAATGGGAAGTTCTAGATCTAGTAACATAGATGATAGTGAATTGAGTAATTAAATTTAGTTCGTTATTTTATTTCAATGGATATTTAGCGATAATGTGATTTTATTATAATATGACATTTTATTATAAGATGATTATATCATTTATTTTAAGTTTTATAAAGCATTTGAAAAATATTTGAATTTATTTTGTCTCATTTCATTATATTCATATAATGAACCTTAAAATATTTACATATTTATATATTTAGAGAATAACGAGTTATTAACAAAAAAGTATAAAACAAAATTGTTTACTTGTATGTTTGTGCTTTAAGACCAAAATATTTTGTAAATAATTTGTAGATTATTACAATTACAGTTTTATAATCTAAAAAGTAAATACAAAAGGGTGTATCAATATCTATTATGTTTGTATTTTGTTGCTACTATGTAGTAAATAGTTATCTCCTTATTTGTTATGTAAAACATAAACTCTTATAAATTCCATATATGATTGTGACAGTTACTTTTACAACATAATACTTAATCCTTAATCACATTTAGAGTTTACGTTTATCAAAGTGTGTTTCAAAATTATTAAAATAATCCATCATATCCGTAATTGATCAAAACCTAGAATTTTACAATCAATCAACTGAATAAAAAATCAACTAAAATTTCACATTGCTGGTACATATACCTCCATAAATTCTTTTTTATCTACGTAAATAAAATGTAAATTTCTACTTCCTTTAAACAACATATAACTTTATGCTGAACTTTTATATATTTATTATAATTTTACTATATCACAATGTTTCTGCATCTAGAGTATAGTTCAGTTTTACAAAAAGATTTTCTTCCAAGAAAAGAAGTTTATTTTTAATTATTTATTTGTGCACATTTTTAGTTGTACTTATATATTTTCTATACTCATTCCAATTGTTCGTTTACAAGCTTCTTGAAATATATACATTTTATATATCTCAATAAGTATCTGCTTTGCTATTATATTTTCTATTATAGTTTCTATTATAACTTCAACTAAATTTATGCCTTCTATAATTCTCATAATTATGCATATATGATTAGGATATTCTAAATTATCATCTTGAAAATTTATTCGAGTTTCAGATTTATTTTGAAATGAAAATCTTTTATCATTAAACCACCTTCTCCAATCAAAGTAGGTATGAATTTTATTTTCATTTGTCTTCTTAATTTATATACTTATACTATTCTATATATCTCATTCTTTTTTGGAATAGTCACTATCTCATATGGATCAATATCTTTACATTGTATATATATATGTATATATAATATATATATTACAATTTATACACATACACATATATAGTGCGTTTCTGTACGATCAAACAATATTTTCTATTAAAAAGCACATGTTAATTGTTAAATGCAAACAAATGATAATATGTATAAATAAATAAAAAAGAAAAAGAAACAAACGTAATATGTACTATTGCGCATGCGCAATGCGAGATGGACAATAAATACGACATTAGTTTGTTCTACGGATATTAGTTCGACGTTGAATTTATATCGTGCTTGTTATTTACAGGTAATTAACATATTCCTAAGTTTAACATATTTCTAACTTTTATCGTTCGCATCGATATATCAACGTCATATTTAAAAGATATTCGTGAAAATAAAGCAGTAGCATCTTCAATAAATACCACGTAATAACCTTCTTCAATTATTCAATATTATTTTCTCTACATGGATACTTCCTTCGCTTTTTAACGATACTCCAATCAATAATTTTATATTCAATAATCGTAATTAATTATATTTCATTTTATATCGCATTTTGATATATAGACGTTTACGTATACTGTATATCAATCTGAATTTCAAAAAGTAAACATTGCTACTTTCTTCACCAAGTCATATTAATAAACGATTTGTTTGATTATTTAACATTTATTTAAGATATGCCTAGTACTATAATGTACGTTATTAATATTTATATTTAACCAAAATTTATATAACACAAACTTTTATTAATTCCTTTGTTTCCATGCTTGCACGAGTTCTATTATTCTGATTTCTGATTCTTTCAGAAGAATTTTTATTCTCTATATTTTTCTTCTTCTTCTTCTTTTATTTTAAATTAGTTCCGTTCATTCATCGTCGAGAGAGTTTAGATTTTTATATGGGAACTTAAAATCTTTCCGTATTATATGTAAAAAAAAAAGTCCTTTCTCTCATACCGTTATGATAGGTAGAACGCTCGTGCAAATGTGGGCGTACACTCGCCTTTATGGGGTGTTCACGGACGCGATTAAATCCAATCGTGGATCCCGACGTAATTTGCAGAACCGCGAAAGCACGATCGGTCGTCCTTAATAATGGTGACTAAAGTTTCCGGTGTTGAATGGTTGAGCTATCAGTTAGACAGTCTTCGAACGTTTGTGGTTAACGTCGAGACATGAATTCTCACAAAGTACATATTATTCCGGAACTTAGATTTTACTTTATTGATTGATATCGCTTTGATTTTAAAATAATAGAAAGGAATAGACCATATTAGCTCATGAATCTTCCAAATTAACAACTTATTATATTTCACATGATAAACGTTATTATATTTTCGGTATATGTGTATAAAAAAAAAATTTATCATATGATATACATTACATAGCAATTAATATCGAGCTAATAGCTGTTTTTGAAATTAAATTTTTTCGAGATATATTATTTATTAAAATTAATACATCGATCATATTTATCTCGAGATAAAACGATTTGTAATGAAACGGAATTAATATTTTTTTTTAGCAGCAATTCTTTTTCTTTTTCTTTCTTTTGTTTTGTTCTTCTTATTTATTCCATTATATTATTTGATAAGAATATGAAAATAGGAATATAAAATTTTTAAATAATGATATAAACATCATGGTATATTCTTAAATATAATTGAACGTAAATAATGTCACATAAAACAAAATTCTATGAACTAAAATAAAACTTGATTAGATAGATACATACATTTGTTTATAATACTAATGAAGATACGTAAAACTTTATCAGACTATTAAATTGTGCTGTCGAATTGTTGAAATTTCTTTGATTACAAAAGCTTATTACTAATTTATGATACCTGACGTAGTATCTATTTTTAAAACTTTTAACAATATAATCGCATAGTTATTAACAGCTATTGAATATTATAAAAATTTAATAAAAAGAAACATTTGGTCATAAAAGTTTATTAATAATAAGAAAGTATCATTTTAATAAATAATGAGTAAGGACATGTTATTTTTCTTTGAAAAAGAAAGATAAAGAAATAAAAATAAGAGCTTTATTATCGGTCAAAATAGCCACAATCTCCTGTTATGATAAAAAAAAAAATTAAATTGTGTGTGTGTGTGTATGTCGCGCACGTACGTGTTTATATAGAATCACTTTCCTTAAAATCTCTTTATAATATGTAAACATACTCATTTCTTTTTGTTTTATTTTTATCTGCGATAATAATAATAACTAGAACGTATAATAATTATTGTATTTCTTGTAAACACATTCGATACACAAGTAACTCAAACTTTTATCTTTCTATATGATTTGCGCTTGCGTGAATAATCCAATCGATCTTAGTTATATAACACGTTCGAGCTGTACTACACGTTAGTCTCTACGTGATTACCAACGCGAAACAAGTTTAGTTTTAAAACACGTTTGGAAATCAAATATGGTAAGGCCTCGTGTTTTACTTACAAGCAGCGATGTACCATCTCTTGGAGTCGATCTTTTACAAACTAAGTAAGTAAATTTTTTATTACTATTAATTTAATACGATATATTAAAAATATAATATTATAATATATGATATAATTATTGAAATATTGTCAAATTTAGATGTGACGTTACGATCATTCAAAGTGAAAAAAGTTCACGAGAAGATGTCTTACAAACTCTTCCCGGGTATGACGCTGTTTTGATTACTGGTCATCACAATGTAAATACCGAATTTTTAAATATCGCAGGTAAACAAACAAACAAACAAAAATTTCATAATAAAATGTTATTATAATTAATATCATTATAATTAGAGATATGGACATAATTAAAACCGTGATAAATTCTTAGTATTGATTATATAGCATTGATAACATATAGATCCTTGAATTTGTGTTAAAAAGAAAAAATAAGTTTATCATCGATTAGAATGCGATTGCGTTTATTCATTGATAAGTTTTTATCTCTTGAAAAATTGACGGATATTGCATAATAACTTACGTAGAAGTTATTTGTGCTCGAGAATCATGTTTTTCTTTCATCATGTAAAATGTTTACATTCTTTCAGAAATTAAATCGAATTGAATGAATGTTGAATTCATACTTTAAGAGTCATCTGACAATTGAGTGTTTGAACTAATATTTTTCTTTGTTCCCCTGAAAATAGGCAATTTTCATACGTACGTGTGTGAAGATCTTTTTTTTTATTTTTCTTATTTTTATTAAATTTTCAAATATCTCAATTTAATAAAAGTCTATGAACTGTGTTTAATATATAAATGTATTTAATATTTTAAATGATATTTGAAATTTTTGGAAATCAATGTATTAATTGTATATTATTTCAAATTGTTTTTCATTGCATAGGACCTAATTTAAAAGTTATATCTACTATCTCGGCTGGCTATGATCATTTGGACGTTCCCGAAATTAAACGACGTGGTATTAAGGTCGGTCATACACCTCAGGTTTTGTCAGCCGCAGTTGCAGAAATTGCAGTCATGTTGACTTTATGTGCAGCTCGACGAAGTCACGAGGGACGTTTAAAATTAGAAGAGTAATGTCTCAAGCAATATGCTAATTTAAATATAATAATAATAATTGAGAGAGAAATATGCATATTTGACAAAACAAATTTCAATTCAACAAAAATTATATGTATATATATATATATATTTTAGTTCTTTTTTCTTATTCTATTTTTTTTTTATATCTAATCTACATTTTTTTGCAACAATTTATAATACTTTAGACATATGAACATGAGATGAATATATATCGTTATTTATAATTGTATTTTAGAGGAAATGTGAAAACTACGTTTAACTGGTTACTTGGACAGGATTTACGTAATTCTACGGTAGGAATAGTTGGATTAGGAAGTATTGGTCAAGCTGTACTTGTACGTTTGGTGCCATTTGGAGTAGGAACTTTTTTATATACTGGTCATTCGGAAAAAAAAGCGGGTCTGTATTTGTGATAAAAATATAAAGATTTTTTTTTTTTTTTTTTTTTATTTGTACAAATAACAGATTCTTTTATTATAACTTCTTTTTTTTTTCTTTTTTACAATTTATCCAATATTAGGAAAGGATTTAGGTGCTAAGTTTGTATCTTTAGATGAACTTCTTGCACAAAGTGATTTCGTTATTGTTGCTACTCCATTGACCAATGAAACCCTTGGTTTATTTAACGATACTACTTTCGGTAAAATGAAAAAAAATTCTGTGTTTGTCAATGTCGGACGTGGAAAAGTTGTAGATACGGATGCATTGGTAAAAGCATTGAAAAATCATACAATTTTTGCTGCGGGTTTAGATGTTACAGATCCTGAACCATTACCAAAAGATCATGAATTACTTAAACTTCCCAATGCTGGTGAATATATAATATATAAGAAATTTTATATTAATATTAACATATTTATTACTATAGTTTTATATATAAATATGCTTTTTTTTTTTGTAGTAATTATACCACACTTAGGTAGCGCCACTACAAAAACTCGCAACGATATGTCTATAATTGCAGCCCAAAATATTCTCAATGGATTAGATGGCAAACCTTTAGTTTATGAATTATAAGTATTAATTACAAGTTACAAAGGATGGATAAAACTATTTAACAAGCATTTACTTTGATGATTTTTATATGAATTTAAGGTGCCAATATATATTACATAGCAAAAAAATCATTAATTTTTAATAATTTTATGATGTTATATGAATAAGTCTATATATATATATATTTTTTTATGTTATTTACATTTTATCCCATATGTATTATACGTCGTTTAATAAACTAATATAGTTTGACATTAAACAAATATAATGACATATTTTATAATGAATTGTTTTATAAAGTATGTTATTTCTGAATATGTTATTACGAGATCTTTCAATAGAAATATGCATGCGTATGCTGTAAATTATGTACTTCCTTATTAAATTATCTCATCAAAAATAATACATTTAACGAATACAATCTTATAAAAAGAGAGAAAAACTAATAATTCATGAAACAATATTAATAAACAAATGTAGAATAATATAGGTACTGTACATAACAATGCCTAATAACATATCAATTATCCTTCGAGAGATACACACAAGTGCTTCGAAGAATATTTATTATTTATCACCCATAGTGAACTACAGGTAACCATCAGGCTTCTACCACTGCGCTTTTTAAGTTACTCAAAATTGGTTCAATTTTATTCTCTAAGGATAAGATATGACCTGTATTACAATTATGACTAGCAATAAAGCTTATAACCAATGGTAATTTATTCAATTGCACAACCTGTAACGTAAATAAATGCAAGAAAGAAACAAAAAAATATGTTATATATATATATATATTATATTTAATAAGATTAATATATTTGAATACCTGATAACTGCTGTACATACAGATAACTATTTTATTTTTTCCAAGTCCTAATTTACTCGCTTGATCTGTAGCCATTCCAAACGTAGAAAGAAAACTTGCTCTCATAGCAAGCTCTGGTGCTTTTTCATCTGCTACAGAAACAACCGGTACACCATCCCGATCTGTGATTAGTATACTATGTAGGCCTTCTATGCTATTTAAAAGACCATTTAAAAATTTTTTATGTTCCTGAAATTTGTTTAAAATTAAGTAGATAGTTAACAAGTAACAGATATGTTATTTTTCAAACATGCAACAACATAACCTGGGAAAATTGAATAGGCTATAAACTTCTCATTTTTAGAAATTAATGTAAAAAATAATATTTAAACTTACTGCTGTCATTATTATATTTCGTATTTGTATTTGCTATTCACAATTTATTGATTTAAAAACCTTAGATAAAAACAATATTTATTTATTGTGATAACGTTGACATTTTATCAGCTGTAGAACTTGTTTTACGCGCGTACGAAGGAAATTGATATTTTCTTTGTATCAATTTAGGGAGGTTTCAGTTATGCCTCTCTTTGTCGATAGGTGTGCTAAAGTCGCTAGCATCCATCTTTTATGACAATAAAATTTTAAATTGACGATGATATAAATAGGATAATAAGTTCAACAATTATCAATATTTTTTAATGTTCTTTATTTAAAAAAGATTTTAACATCATTAATTGCCAATTAAATCTAATGACACATAAGATAAATACACGTTTTTGTGCAAGTACTTTTATCATTAAATATCTTAAATAAAAATATTTTTAAAAAATATAAGTGTTATTCAAAAGTAATCAGATGATTCCGATCTTGATTCATTTTATTACTCAATCTAGCTTCATTATGATAAGTTACTGAGATCTTTATTAATAAATTATTTTATAACATTTGTGGTTGAGTATCTTTAATGTTTACATGTGAACTTAAATCTTGATCATTAGTACAACCACCATACATAAACATTTTTGGTATATCTTGTCCATAATAGACTTTTGTATTATGCGCTAAAGCTTCATATTTCTTTAATTCCAAGAATTCTTTAGATAGAAGCAATTTATTTGCTTCTGCTTGCATTTTTAGTTGATAATATTCAGCATCGGAACGACTTTTTTGTCTAGCAACATGCATTTCATCTTCTATACCTGCAATTCGTTGAAGAGATTCTTTTTCCATAATCTTTTGATTGTACTGTATTTTCGCAACTTGTGCTTCTTTTTCAGCTTCTATGACAGCCTTTTTTCTATCTGTTTCTGCATCTTTTTCTACCACTTTTTGATGTTGTGTAGATATTAAGAGTTTTGTTTTTTCTGCTTCCCTATATTTACAAATATATATCATTGTATAAGATTCCATTTGTCATTTAGATACTTGTAGTAATAATATTTCAAAATAGAGTACTTACATTAATTCATAATTTTTCCTGATTGTCTCAGGAATTTTTGGTTTGGTTACTCTTACTGCTTGAATGTTAAGACCTGGTGCTAAATCATTTAGATCTTTTTGCAAAGCAGTTTTTAAATTTTCATCTATTTGGTCAAATAGATCGATATATACTTCATGTAAAGTATGTACTGAACAAAACTGATTTAACTCATGATGTACTTTGTTAAAAATCAAAGTACGATCATAGTCTGCAGTAAAGTTTCTTACCATAGTGTAAACTACAGATACAGAATGAAACATATATACAAAGTATTTTCATAAGATTAAAATTTTAGAAATATAAGAGTATTCTTTTATATGTATATTTTCTTACCACTATTTGCATCTAAAATATTTACAACCTCTATGCGATCAAAGTAGATCATTACACCACCACTAGTACCACATGGTACATTTTTAACTTCATCCGTTTGTAATGTAACTTGAACAGATCGATATGTGGTTAATACAGGTATCATCATGTGAAATCCAGGATTACTAACATATGGCAATAAAGCACCACCCTAAATAAATCAATATTTTTAAGTTAAATAATCTCTTATTATTAGTAACAACAAATAAATTTGATATAAGATATTACTTACTCTAAAGTAAACGCCAACATGTCCTTCTTCGATATGATGTAAAGAAAAATTAAAAACTATCGCTAAACAAGCAGGGAGACATATTCGAATGTATTTTTGACGGATCATTTTCCTATATTGATAATGTTCTGTAATAATGTTATTGTTAAAAAATATTAAAGAAAACCTTATAAGGTCTCACAATAATGAAACAAAATGTATACTTTACATGTACATAAAATGTATGTCTTTTAAATAGATGAAAAAAACATGTTATTGGATAAATTATAAATAACTTTTTAATTTTTTTTCAGTTACTGTCACAATGTCAGAATAATTATCACAAAATGAGGTTATGTTAATAATTTTCGTTTAGGAAATTACTAAATGCACTTTGCATACATTACATGTATGCGTCAGTTGTTATTGAACCCAGTAAAAATTGTATCGTTACTTTAGTGATAAATTTTCCTAAATTCATATTCCCAAAATGCACTATTTTGACCTCAACCGCCTGCCATGGCGCTTCATACATCCGGTACTTATTTTGTGCTTATCATCAAATTTGACAATAAATCAATTCGTGCGTGCGTGTGTATGTGTAGTATATATCCAAATAGATATACGTATATATAGATATCTGAATAAAAATATAATCTTATAATTACGTCGGTCTTTATTAGAGACGTTAGCAAAATTAGAAGTATCGATTAAAAACTGAATTACTATTGATTTGTTACACAAGGATAATATAATTTACTCAAACTATTTAAAATATAAAATAAATCGAATTAAACATCGGTTTAATTAAGTAATGAATTATTAAATAAAAATAAATTAAATTAAATTCGCAAATAAAAAATAAAAGGACAGAGCGTGCACAAGGTTTTTATTAATAACCCACCAATCGATAAACAGAGTGTATTACGATCGAAAGATATTTCTAACACATTTTTTATATATTATTTCTTTTTCTTTTCTTTACGTAAACGTGATTTGGATTCTTCCTGTGATTGCTGAAGTGCTTCAGCATCGGCTATATTTTGATTGAGCATTTTTAATTCTTGAAGAGCACGTTTGGCTAAATGTCCTTCAGGTGAGTTGATAGGTTCCAAAAGGAGCATTGCCAAAGCTTTTCTAAGATGTGTTCCAGCTTCTCGAAGCTGGGAAGACATTTCCATGGGGGAAATTTCGCGCGCTGCGTAAGCGCGATTAGCCAGCAACACCAAAGGTAAGTGCATTTCGTATAACATTATACCTGAAAACTCATGCTTTACGAAAGAAAGATTGACACTTCTTTATTTCTTTCGTGAATGCTTTCAAACGCTTTCGGAAGAAGGCCTTCGATTTTTTATATATATCTTTGTGGTATATATTTGATGCATCTTCTAGATATATATAAATATATATTATATATAAGTATACATACATATATATAATATAATAAATTATATGATATATAATATGAATTATATATAAATATATAAATAAATTAAATAATTAATAATACACATATACATATGTATATGTGTGTGTGTATAGATTTCTTTTTAATTTCTAACTACCAATCAAATCAGCACATAAAAATAGCAATACGTTCATGCACGAGCTCTAATCGTCCTTCTTCTGGAAGATAAACTACCGATAAGCGCATTCTAATCTTGATTTATGCGAGAGGAAAGCATTCAGAATGTGAGAAAGCTTTTTCTAATGACAACATTAGTTGTGAACATCGATCGTTTCCTCTTACCCCATTCGAACATATTATACTAAATAATTACTTACCTTTTAGTCGAGAAATTCCAGGTTCTACCAATTCCAATACTTGAAGAACTTCCTTACACAAATCGAGCATTTTTTGAATGATCTTTTTTTGAGGATTCGGTCCTGCTACTTGTTTCCTATAGGCTGCTAATAATTTTTGTTTCAATGCCAACAAAAGATAATGATTAGGATGAAAAGATAGCGTGAGTTTTTTAATCAAAAATTCCAAGTCCTGTGATGAAAAAATTAAAAAAAAAAAAAGAAAAGAAAAAACTTGAATAGCACAAGTGCGTATTTATCATAGAATTATGGTTAATCTATAGATCAATACGAACTTTCACATTCGATCCATCGTAATCGTCGATCAGCGCTCGAGTTATATTCAAAGTTGCTCTTATGAGATAACCACCGTACATTTTTCTACATTTATCACATTGCCATTTACTGTCACGTTCGTATGGTTTCGCTTTTAATGGATTTTGAGCTCCCACATATCCATCTTTGCAACGTGGACATCGTATGCTACTTAAATGTGAACCTAATTCATATGGATCTTTACAGACCGAACATTCACATTCGAAATATTTCCCTTCCCGAAGATGTTCTCTTCTTTCAGCTGAACCCTGATACGTAACACAAGTACTCGTTATTGTTAATCTATCTCAATGTTTATCTAATTAATAAAACATATGGTAAAATGTACCAAAAGTGACGAAGTATAGTTGAAGTAAATGATGTCGTTCTCATTGATAGGCAAACTGGCATATACGGTGAGTTGAAAATGATCATCTACGGTAATATGAGTATTTGCTCTACAATCATGAGCAATAAGAGAAGCTTCCAAGTATAAACCACGTAGAACAAGAGCATCCAATCTACCAGGTGATCGCAATTCAAAACTGTTTACATCGAGAATCCCGCAGAGATGTTGTAAAAAATCCGACGTAGAGATATCGTCATTGGTCACCAGTTGTAGATCACGAAAAATCTAAGCGTAATTGTACTTGTAATGATTTTTTTTCGTCGCGTTTCAATTTTTTTTTTTTTTTTTTTTTTTTTGAATAATTCTTTCTTTCTCGTTTTAATTTACTTTGATAACGTTAACTTCTCTGTCCTTCCAAATGAGAGTGTCTCTTCTTTTATCCATATGCGACTCCATGCGATCCACTTTTTCCCACAGATCCTGATCTCTATCCTTTAAAAGAAATAATCTCAAAGGTAGCAATATTCCTATAATATCGTATAGTTTATCTTTCGATATCTTTTGGTTGTCCTTGAAAATCTGACATTCTTCTGGTGTATGAAGACCATCCTTTTTCTAGACAGTTAAACAATTATTAATATTTGTAATAATTGTCATTTATCGATAAAGAGTTTCTATAAAATTGTCGTTACCTCGCAATCTGGACCACATAAAGGAGCAACGCAACATTTCGTGCAAACGTACTGTAATTCCTTGTTAACTTTGATCAATAATTTTAAACAAGCAAAACAAAAATAATCATTGTCAAAAACACCAGGTCCAACTGCAACAGGTTTTTCTCGAAGTATTACTTCACCGGCTTTTATATTTTTTCCAGCTATTAGATATCTGAAAAAAAGATGAGAAAAAGGATGCGATTAGATTACACGTGGATTGGATCATAGATCGCAACGAAATTAATTGTACCTTCCGAATTTTTCTGAATGAACAAGCTTGTACGTTTGTGGTTTCGAAACTGAGGAAATATTCTTACTAGTCTCTTTTACAGACATTTTCTTGCTCGTCTAGTCTTCTCTCAATTTATTTGGCCATATCGAATGTTCTCGCTAAAGTGTGAACAAATTTTCGCGTGTAGTAAACCAACATCGAAATGCAAGAAGCTGCACTTCCACGCAATACACTGCTGTATTCTTAGAAGTCGATCTGTCGCTGCAAGAGAGCATACGATACGAGAATAAAATTAGAAATGAAGTAACATACGGTTATTGACACACGCATCTTTCACATTGCGGGGGTGTATAAAAAATATATATATATATGTATCAAAAAAAATATATATATCAAAACTTTACTGTAAGCAATTGTTGAAAGAAAAAAAAAATCGGGACATTTGATTATTATCATTAAAATACTTTATTACTCATATCTATGCGCATGTAGAGAAAAATTATAATACATAAATACACACATACATATATATATAAATAAATATATATTTATTTATATATATTTATTTAAATTAAAATAAGTTATAATTCTTGAATAGATTGTTCGAGTTGTTCCAATGATTGTTTCGCAACTATTCCTATTTGACCTTCAGGTGTATCGGTAGGTTCCAAAGTTAAGATAGTTGCAGCTTCCTTCAGTATTATCGAAGCTTCTATCATTTTTGATTTTAATCCGGCTTGATCAATAGTACCGGCATTCCATTGATCCTTTGCCAAGAAGAGGAGAGGTGCGTGTAATTCGTATAACGTCATACCTAAAAAATGTCATTATTGGTTTGATTAATTTATTTATAAAATTTTTTTATAATTGTATATATTTTACTTATGTATATACGTAATATAAATATACATTTTTACCTCTTATTCGCGAATAGCCAGGTTCTATGACATCTAATACTTGAAGTAACAATCTACACATGTCAACTTTGTGTTCTAATACTACCACCGGTAAATCGTCCAATAAATATTCATCAACTCGGCCGTACATTTGAGTTAGTGAATGCCTAATATGTAATAAATTTTTTTTTACCATCATAATCTTGATAAGACATATTCAAAAATTTAATAAAGTACAGGATGAGCCAAAAGTTCATATATACTTTTTAAAAATCAATTATTCTTTTTCGATGTTTTTTTAGGCTTATAATTGGTCTTGTAATTTTACAAACTAGACTTGTAATTTTATAATATAAAAAAAAAGTTAAGGTAAAGCATGTGGAAAAAGAGTAATTGATTTTTAAAATCATCTGTTGAATTTTTCGTCCATCTAGAAACTTTTGATTCGTCCTCTATATAATTACCTTAACATGGTAAGGAAAGCATGTCGTGGATGTAAAACCGAACGATATTTTTTCATAACAGTCTCTCTCTCTTGAATGGCATCAGCCCCATCAGCTCCACTGATTGTTTCGACAGCTTCGACATTGGCGTGGATTATTTGAAATACTTTTTTAACTGCCGAACCAGGAGTCGTGAACTCGCAATGAGTACATTTCCATATACTATTCTCGTCTGTATTTACGGAAAATAAATAATGGTAATATAGATTTAATTAGTATATAATTGGTATATAAGAAAATTAAAAATAGATTCACTACTGTATATATGATATATATGATAAAAATAATTACTTTAAGTACCTAAAGAATCCAATGGTAAGACTATCCCATTATCACATTTATTACATTTCAATGAAGACATGTGCGTTCCCAGCTCGGTTGGATCCGAACAACGTGGACAAGCACACGCAAAGTGTTTCCCTTCGAGAAGGTGTTCCCTTCTTAACATTGTTGGGAAAAGGGAATGCGTGTAACTTCCGTAAAGTTCACCGCCCTCGGGTACCCTAGTAGTAGTACGTAAGTATACCCTGGAAGTGAAAAAAAAAAAAGAGAAAAAAGATCTTAATTACTGGTTATGCTATGTAAGATGTGCTAATACCATAGCTGATCGGCATATCTTGATTATTCTCAGTATATATAATGCTTATATACGGTACGATTCTTACGAGTGTTAAAAAAAAAAGTTAATAATTATTATTAATATAATAAAAAATACAATATTTACCTGTAATCTGAAGGAGATATACTATGACATGTATTTGAAACGCAAGAATGATTCATCATTGCAACTGTTGGATAAAGTGCTCTAGCACTGAAACCTTTCGACGTTCTTATTTCAAAAGTATTAATTTCTAAAATACCACAAGCCGTTTGTATTTCTTCTTCGGAGAATCTAAAATTCATAAATTAAATATAATATACATATAGACGACTAATTAATTTATTATAAATCAAATAATATCATTATATATATATATATATATATATATATATATATATATATATATATATATATATTATACTTGTCCAATTTGAGTTGTTTCCTTATATATTCAACAACATTCACGTGATCCGATTTCCAATGAGGTTTTTGAATCCTTATTTTATTATGGGCCTCCATACTTTTCACTTCTTTTTCCCATCTCTCTGGATTTTTTAGAGATTCTAATAATAATCTCAAAGGGGTGATACATTCCAATTGGGGAATACCATTTTCGTTATTTTGTTCTAAAGCTGCGGCTATATTAAATTTTTCTTTTGCTTGTACAAACACCTATACCATCATGAGAAAGCAAATACATACACATATATAGTTCATATATAAATATACATATGTATTTGAACTATATTTCCATCGCAAAGACTCGCTTTTATCGCTTTCATCAGAGATTAATTAATTAAGTAATTAAGTAATTAATTAATTATTTATTACCGGGCACTCGTAGTCTTTATGTTGTGGTTGATTTTCACATTCTGGACCACAAACCGGCCAACTGCATTTCGAACAAAGTGGTTTATCTTTAAGGGTGGGTGGCCATGGTACATAACAAGAAAGACACAAAGGATAAGTGAAAGCTTTTGGTCCAACAATAAATGGCATCTCCGTTACGATTTCTTCACCTGGTTTCAATTCTCTACTTGCAACCATATATCTTCGAAAAAAAAATATTCTTTTCAATTTTTTTCTTACCGAATATTGTAATTAAAATTATATCAAGCAAATTTTTATCGATCCTACCTTCCCACTTTATCATTCTGGCGAATATTGTAAGCCTTCGTTTGAACTGATTCCTAAAAGATATACATATCGACATTAATTTAAACGTTTGTTTTAAATATTTTCACTTCATAAATATGTATATATATATGTGTGTGTGTGTGTGTGTGTAATTAAATTATTATTAAAAACGATGTGGCCAGGAATCATCGACACTTCATAGTTTCACTTTCGAACTGTGCACTTTTAAAATTGCGTAAAAAAATAATGTGCACTAAAAAAATAATTAGAACGAACAACATCGCGACGAGTATTTTGAAAATATATTATTAAAAAAAAAAAGAAAAGAAACAAACGAACACTTACTTTTTGTTCCGACATGATTCGTCTTCACTTTGTTCTATCTTTAATTAATTTCTTTTCTTATAATAAGCAAATGTCTTCGTTGAGTACTTTCGAACAACTAAAAACAAAATTCGTCTTATTCGTTACATATATACATATATATATTTTATCAAAAATATCAATTGGCTAATCTTGCCAATAGGATAATCTAGAACATGCCACCAAGTTCTACCACTGACTTGAAAGCAACGGATGCATGCTATAGAAACGTCGTTTTACCGTGGATCACCAGTAGATGTATTTTTAGATCCCGCAGTCGATCTACGGAAAGTCTCTAAACTTATGTTCATTTTTTTTTTTTTTATACTGATATAACTTTTCCTATCGTACGCACATAGATATATGACAAAAAAAATATTAAAAAAATAAAAAAAAACAGAAAATTAAAAATTAAACGAATGAACGGCAAGAAGTAAGATTTTGAAAGAACTTAAGCAAGATAGTGCAAAGAGATGCAACAGTTATAAATAATTAATCGTCTGTTGTTGAACAACAATGAATAGTATAGATCTCTATTAGTGTTTAAGCACGCTGTCGTGTATGTTGTGTTTTGTTTTTATTTAGAATCTAATGTTATTTATTTAACTCTTCGATGTCACGTGTACGAGCACATACCATAAGGTTCAGTACACGTGCTTTTCTCTCTTGCATTAGATGTTATCAAAAAATCAAATAAAAAATATGATACGAATGTAACTCGCATTAAAAAAAAAAATATAATCGTCACAGGTATGATATCTAATGCTTCTCTCTCTCTCTCTCTCTCTCTTGATAGAATTATCATCTTCAAGAGCAATTAATTTATAGGCATATAATACGCTTTCCGGTAGAATAACATTAACTACTGCTATGTGCAACAGACTATGAAGATCTAACAATAAGTATCTAAACTACATAATAAGAATAATATACGATTTCGTAAGAAATATGAGATTTACGAGGATGTATTACAATTCTTTTTCTTTTTTATCTTTCGAGGTATAACTTGGTTATAGAAAATAAAAAAAAAAAAAAAGGAAAAAAAGAAAATAAAAATGTAAAAAAAAAAGTCGAGAAGTTAGTTGAAGATAAGAAGTTCATATCTTATATTATTTTTAAATCAAAAAACGTTATATAAAAAAGAAAAAAAAAAGAAGTTCATTTTAAGAAATAATCCTTGTGCTAGCAAAGTTCAATAAACGCACCAGATAAAGTAGATACGATGCGTGCAAATCCACGCCTATGCAGGGTCGGGGCAAGAGGGGTGGCTCCTTTGAGGTTACGTAATAGTCTGGAGGATGATCGATGCAATAATGAAATATATGGAAAAAATTTTATTTTATGATCGGCAAATAAATGTATATATAATCGATGTTTTAAAGAATAATTCAAATTATTTAGTCGTCTGAGAGACGACAGGAGTGTATAAAAATAGCGTAAGAAAAATGTTTGTAAATTTAAGGTTTAGCTCGGCGACGCATGCGCAGATGGACACAAGCCTGTGTCTCCCCTCAGTATCAACGGTAGACAGTCTCGTGTAACGCAATTCTTCTGTGAAGTCGCACGATTTCTCCTACTCGATTTATCTTCTGACATAAAACTGTAAGTAAAAATCATATGATATCGTAATTTTTAATAACAATTATGTATCGTGTCATCGATAAATGTATAAAGAATATGGATACGACGAAAATACAGAAAAAAAGATATCTACCGGCATTAATCAGTAAGAGCAGTGTCGTTCGTGTGATGATAATGATCTTTTATCGAAATATTTCTCTTTCGAAATAATTTTCTGATTGTTCGAGTTGAAGGTTTCCGTTTTTTTTTTTCTATGATTCATAGTTAACCTCGCTTATCGGACTTGTATAAATTTGTCCCACTCGAATATAAAAAAAATTATCTTTCTGGTCCTTATGTAATATCTGAAACAGGTCAATATCATTCCATTTTCGCGTAACGCCACGAACCATCGTCTTCATAACCAATTTCTGGCAACGTAATATATTTTTTTTCTTTTTAACAAATCGAGTTATTTTTGATAGTTAGGTTGTTATAAAGTATTCGAAATAAAAATTGTTTCTTTCTTTTTTATTTGTGGGCATTTTTTTTACACCAATAATATGTCTTCGTCCGAAATATTTATACCTTGTTTCAAAGATTAATTTAGGAGCTTCTACGTATATCTAAATCCCTTTTCTTAACTGTTATATAATTAAAAATTATATATATGTGTGTGTGGATATATATATAATGATAAATTTATTGTCATTACGATAATAACATGTATAATATAATAACAAAATATAAATTAAATTTGTTGTATTTACTCATCTATTGTATAAATTTAAAACTTGTTTGTTTCTGTTTAAACTAAAAAATAAAGTATTTATAATGCTGTAATATTGATCTTTCAGGAACTTTAACGAACATGGCTCCTCCGACTTACAAAGATTTGGGCAAAAGTGCTCGCGATGTATTTTCTAATGGTTATCATTTTGGCCTCTTAAAATTAGATGTCAAAACCAAGACTGATTCTGGTGTCGAGTTCTCTAGCGGTGGAGTATCTAATCAAGATACTGGAAAAGTATTTGCTACCTTGGAAACCAAATATAAAATCAAGGAATATGGTTTGACGTTTAGCGAGAAATGGAATACAGATAACACTCTTGCAACTGATATAACTATCGCAGATAAAATATTTAGTGGATTTAGTATTGGTTACAGTTGTACTTTTTCACCTCAAACTGGGTAAGGGATCTTATATTATAGTTGTAAAAATAAATTAACAAACAAATAAGATAACCAACAAAAACTTGTTCTACTATAGCACTAAAACAGGACAACTGAAGACTACTTACAAACATGAAAATGTATCGGCAACTGCTGACTTTGATTTGAGTCTTTCTACTGGTCCGCTCATTAACGCTACTGCAGTTGTAGGATATCAAGGTAACTATAAACAATTTTTATAAATAAATGTTCACTTTTTTTATAAACCTATTATGTGTGATATACTAGATTTAATTCTATTGCACTTCTCTACTCATAACAGCAATATATTCAAGTTGTATAAATAAAAAATTAGCAACATTCATTTATGATAAAAATATTGTTTAACTATCATTCCTACTTCCCAGAATATTTGTTTTAAATTATTTTTCCGAAACTGATTAACATTTTACTGTTTAGATGTTTAATCCATTCCATAAGTGCTCCTTTCTAATCCTTTCCTTGATTCACGTTTGTGATTTTCAAGATATTCCAGGGGAACATGTAAGGCGATAATGGAATAGGCACAAAAGAATTTAATATAACTTCTAATTTATTATATTATAATCGCTTTCAGGATGGCTTGCTGGTTATCAAGCTTCTTTCGACTCGCAGAGAAGCAAGCTTACGAAGAACAATTTTGCTCTTGGATTTACTGCTTCTGATTTTGCTTTCCACACTTCTGTGTAAGCATTACATATTTTAAATACGTAATAGTAATTTTTATTTGAAAAATAACATTTGTTTTGGTAATATCTATATAGGGATAATGGACGTGAATTTGGTGCCTCCATTTATCATAAAGTAAAACCTGACTTGGAAGGTGCTATTAATTTGGCTTGGAATTCCAGTAATAATGTGACACAATTTGGACTTGGTACCAAGTATAATCTTGACAACGATGCAAGTGTTAGGGCCAAAGTTAATTCTCAACTTCAGATAGGTTTGGGATATCAACAGAAACTTCGCGAGGGTCAGTTCATATGATATTATTCGTTATTTTTAATATACTTTCTCTGTAACATATTGAGCATGCTGAGTCAATATGATCACTTATTTTTTCAACATTTATTTCATTAATATATTTTACAGGTGTAACTTTGACTCTTTCTACCAACATTGATGGAAAGAACTTTAGTTCTGGTGGACACAAAATTGGTTTAGCATTAAATCTTGAGGCTTAAATATTGACGTTTACAAAGAAAAAAAAAAGACGTCTAAAAAAGTTATGACTTCATGACTTTTATGTCATAAAAACTGCAACTCAGTACATGCTTCAAATAAAAATATTACCTACAACATATAGATAGGTTTATCCTTAAATAGATGCCACACAAAAATGTTATGCATCACTTCTAAGCAGTTACAGGGACTAACTATATTTAAAGTCATGATCGTGGGATAAAATACATTGAATTGTTACAAAAGTATCTTCTATAATGCAAGTAAACAAAAAAATATGTGTGGTATGATTATTCGTTCTTCACTTCAATAATATCCTACATACATATAATAATTTATTGCTAATTTGTCCGAGTAATTTAATTCTGTAACAAAATAAAATATTTGCTACACAATGTTGTACCAAAGAAGGGGATAAAATATATGTGAAATTACATTCACATAAATTAATGTTAAACTTAACTGCCATTATGTGCTACAAGAAAAATTGCGATAATGCATGTATATTTACTTTGTTGACTTATTCACACAACAGAACTTAGTACTTCTCACCAATGAATTTATGTAAGAATTCTGACATTCATTCACAAAACGAGCAATACATTTTATTGACAAAAAAGTATTTTACACATAACTAATATCTTTTATCAATGCCCCATAGTACAACAATTTTGTTCCTAGTATTATATAATGTCATAAAAATAGATGCATGTGGCACATAATCTCATATATACAATTATACGTATAATGTAAATAGTGAGATTAAGTCATTGTCTAGCTCTAGTACATTTTGAAGATAATATCCTTCTTTAATCTGATATATCTTTAGACTATTCATTATCTATGTCAAATAACTATTAAAACAATAATGTTATAAAATTTATAAAGATATTATTCTTAGTACCGCAATATATATATATATGTTTATATATATATATATATATATATATATATATATATATATATATTTCTTATTGCTGGAATATCACTACATATACTGGGTAGGTATATTTTTCAATGCTTGGTAAATAAGTGCCACTTTATATTCTAATTTATTATTTAATTAGGAAACATTTGCTTTAATTGAGAATTTACATAAATTGACAAAAATTTCTTTTTATTTGATGTTTTTTAAGTTTTTCTAGACTAGACTGGGACTTAGAATCGCTTCTTCATAATATACATATATATATATGTGTGTGTGTATATATGTGTGTATAATTAAACTTACAACAAAAATTGCAATATATAATTGCAATTCTTACATTAAATATGGCTTATATTTTCCAAGTTTCCAATATATCACCAACACAATTTTGTAGTTATTACTCCACAGCTTTATTTTATATAGAAAATATAAATGAGTTTTGAAAGTAACATGTGTTAAAGTTTTATAGTGTTAATTTCATTATGAGTTATAAAACATAAAAAATTGATAAATAATATAAATATCTCTCCTATTTCTTTTTTTAACATTATAACACTGATTGATAGTAGGGGTAATATAATCTGTACAGAAAATACATTTAATTTTTTTTACTATATATATATGTATATATATATACTATTGTTTTTTTATTTTATAAATTTGTTTAATTTCTTTCTTGGATGTAAACACAGAAATCGGGTAATCTATAAATTAGACACGTGAAAGTTTTCTATAATATTTATGTAGTGCTTACAAGTTTTTAACTTTTGAAAAAATTGTCTTTATATTATAATAATAATACAATAGAGATTTTGTATATACTAAGGTGAAAGCTTCCCTAGCATAACAAATCTGTATATTTGATCATAAAAGAGTGATAGTAACCAAATGCTGGATGAAGAATTAAACACAAAAGTAGATTACCTAACCATGAGAATTCTTTTCATTATTAAACAAAGACTGATGTTAGTGAACTAGTTGATCTTCTATTGCTTTTGCAATCCATTCTGGTTCAGTTTGAGCAATCTTTTCTATTATTTGATTTACTTGATAGCACAATGATTGTATCTGTTTGTCCCAAGTTGGTAATGTTTCACGTGCTGGAAAAAAAAAAGAATCATTTTAAGTAAAAATTAAGCATTTTCTATGGAAGAAATATTAATATCAATATTTACTTTCGAAATGTACAATAGAATCAATTTGATCAATATAACCATTCATTCTGCCTTCAGTTATCATTTGACTAGCAATTTTTTCAGCTTTCGTTGGTGGAATTTCCAGCAAAGCACCCAATTCTTCAAAGGTAATATTATTATATAATTTGCTAGCAGATAATAAATTATGTTCAATAACGGCTCTATCAAGAATAGTAGATCCCAATCCATCAATAGTACAAGCTTTTTGATGTGGTTGCAAAAGAGCTTCAAATTCTTGAAGTTCAGAACGACGAATTATACGATCTAAGTACATCTTTTCCAAAATTGAATATGCAGGAAGTTGTTGACAACGTTCATCTTTGAATAATGTTGCTAACATACGACTTCTTTGTTGTCCTATTAAAAATTAGTTTCTAATTTATTACAATTACAATTTATAAATCAAAACACTTAAAAAAAATATAATTACCAGCTGAAGCAAGTACTGTACAAATTAATGCATTTCTAAGAGCGGTCATTCGTTCATCTTCATGTATAATAGATCTATATGATAATTCATTATATCTTTGTGCCGCTTCTATAAATTTTCTTCTGTAATCTAATACTCTCGCATAACAAACTTTATAATAGATCTGTAATTGTTCATTTTTAGATTCTGCCTATAATATAAAAACAGAAACGCAATAATTAAAACATACTAGAGAATTTATGTTGTTATGACATAAAATATATTTAAACTATTACCTGCAAAAGAGATGCTCTATTAATGAAAGCTTCAGCTTGTACTGGATCATCATCTTCTAGATACAATCGTGCAATCTTAAGGTAAGTTTCGAGTTTGTAATCAACCGTATATTGTCTGCAAAATATCATAAATTATACATATATTAAAAATGCTGAAGTAGTTAATAGACTAATATTTACATATAAAATTTAATTCATAAATAATTACTTTTGTCCTGTCTCAAGTGGAATTCCTACTAACACATTTGCTGCTTCTCGCCAATTTTGATTACGTTCATAAATATCAGCCAAATGTTGTCTTATACTAGCTACTTGTTCCTCAAAAGAAATAACTCGAGGTTGAACCTATAAAAAAACCTATCTAAGTACCTTTTGAATATAATTTGATAGAAGTATTTTATTCTAATAAAATAAGCAAAATACCTTATCTAAAGTATAATGTGAAACAGCCTTAGAAATTTCATCAGGTAAAGAAAGTAATCTGCTACTAACGTCTGTCAAAACCTGCCTTGATATCACTAGACTTACATTTTCATTTACAACTGAAATATATACATTCGTTACTACTTATTTATATATAAATAAATGAACATCTATGCTTGAAAATGTCATTGATAATAATAAAAACAACATACTTGCTTCGATGAAAACCTTTAAAGCATCGACAAGCTCTCCGTTAGCTTGTGTTTGGTTTGAGTTAGCCGAAGCTAGTATCGCATCTAAAATTGAACGATACCTAGACAAAAAATTATTGTTTTTTTTTATCGTGCAATAAGAAAATAAATGAGATTTATTTAATTGCATTTACTTTTCGGCTTGATCCTTATGAGAACCGCCAGAATGTGCCAAATTTGCGAGTTGTTGACGTACAGCGGCTACCGTCACCATCTTTTCGACGAACATCGGCCACGAACTACAATTTATTTCAGAACAAATACCAATATTCATGATATCTAAATTGAGGAACTTCTATTTCTACAAAATAATTGCATGATGTCGTTTGGTGGCGTTGTAAAATTTTCTATACCTATAAAAACGTACACATATATGCATGCATATTTAGATACTTCGTTCAGTAATGATTTCATCACATTTTGTAAAAATAAATTTAAAAAATTGAATGATAAGATTATTTTGTATCAGTAAAATGGTATATTTTTTAATTTTAATATATTACGACGACAATATTTTATCGAATATAATTTAACCAATCAAATAATAATATCTTAGAATTTGACCAATCGTATCATTACTTTCCCGCCAAAGAAGGATAAAATCATGAAAAACTTTGTCAAATATTTAACAATATACAATCGTCATAGAAACGCTTTAAACAACAGAAAATTAAATGAATTATCTGTATATTAACATATATGTATTTAATTGGCGATCTATATACATATATGAAATGATTAAAATGTTTTTTAGAAAGTAGTAGCTTTTGACTGTAATAAAAAATATATGTCTGAAATCAACTATCTCTCTTTACGACTAAATGGATTATACATACATTTTCTATATCAATTTTGTATAGATTATGTGTAATATTAAACAGAAAAAAATATAAGTAGCTTATTACAAAATTATTAGAAAAAGTGATAATTAAAAAAGTTTGATTACTTAAATTTTATTGCTTTAGCGCCTTTGAGATTAACATTTTTTCTGATCATTTTCTTTTTTATTGGTCCAAGAGGGCGCTCAATTGGTTGACGTGTTTTTAGCCGCGGAACAGCAAAAATGGCGAAATCGAAATCTGCAAAGTGCGCGAAAATATCGCTTTGCATTGTTGACCAATTTAGCTACTAAAGCGAATATTGATTTTCTGTAGCTTAATCGTGAAGAGAATTCATTTTGTGTTTATCGTGAAACATTTATTTTATCTATAATTTGCTGTTTTAGCATTAAACGACCTTTAGGTCTGTTTGTACACAGCGGTGCGTAGTGCACTGTGGGACAGCAATGGTGGGCGCGTGATTTTGAACAAATTCGAGATATCAAGGGAACGCGTAGGTATGTACGATAAATCGTGGAACTTCTTTTTGAAAGCATTTAAATGACATTGTAATGTTTAGGGAACATGTTCGCCATATATATAACGATTTTATCATAAATAATGTGAGTTTCGTGGCACGCCCCCACCCAACACTGTACGTACCTGATACGAATTGATGAATTTTAGGTTAAGTTGAATTTTGTGTGATATCGAGCTTATGTTTAGAAAGATTCTCGTTAAATTTTACGAATTAATATTTGGAGTGTTTTTCATTGAACAGAATGTTTCTGCCGAATTAAAATGAGTGCATTAAAGTTCATTAAATACGTGTACCAGTTCGTTTTACGGAAAATGGCGCGTTCTAGCAATAAATGGCGCTAATGTTCCTGAGTGGTTCATTCTTCGAATTTTCCATCATCATTCAAATTTGATTGTTCTAATAATTAAGAGTCAAGAATTGACCTGTCACCTGCATTATTACCTACATTAGTACGTATTTAAGATGTATTTTACTCATCAATCGTGTTTTCATGTTTCTTCAAGATTTGAATTTTTGAATTTTTAAATTCTTACTTAATGGTCTGATTTGCTTAACATATTGTAAAGTGATTTTGTATTCAGTTATCTTCTTAGATCACTTCTTCTATATTAATATATTAAATTTGTATTATATTATTTACAATATTTATTAATATTATATATATCTTTAACCTGCATATGTTCTAGTAGTATTTACAGTTATCTGCGACGATATTGATAAAGTTTAGACATTAATTATTTATAACTTTTAATATAATAAAAAATAATATAAACATATTATTATAATAATCAATTTCAATAGGCAATATCTATGCAGTCTATCATTATTTTATTATTTAATGCACAAATAATTAGTCGTGTAAAAGTTCAATATTAATAAATATGAAATTACGGAGAATTAATCTACTACTTTTTACCATTTAATTAAAATTATTAATAACTTAGAATATAGAAAAAACAAATCATTATGCTTAGTATGATGATATTTGTAATATCATATATCACTTTTGATAGGTAATATCGTCATGTCTTTGAATAAAGGACAAAATGCAAGGGCTTTAGTTGAACCTTTAGCTCTTGATTCCCGTACATTAGGCGATGGAGATCTTAGTGCTCTAACACTTTCACATAGCAATGAACAATATTCATCAAATGATTTTGAAGCATTTGCGAATATTCAAGCTGAATTGGAATGTATGAATGCGGAAGAGGTCATGGCTACCGACGAAGAGCAAGTAATGATAGAGCAAAACATTGAGGCTGAAACTATTGTACCTGATGTGGAAATGTCTGAAGTTTCAGAACAAATTCAAACAGAAGAAATAGTTTTCACAAGTGCAAGTCAAAATAATCAAAATATTATATTTCAAACTAAGCCGTCGCTACAAAGGGTTCCTGTATCTGCAGTGCAGGTATTTTTATTTTGTAAATTGTCTTTATCTCACAAGATTTATTATAAAATTAATTTATTTATATTGTAACAACAATGTTCATAGGTCAAACAGAACATTTGCCCAGCTACTCAAAGTCAGTCAATCATGATAGTCTCTCCAGCAAGTGGACAAGGTACTAGCCAAATTCTAAAAATTTCTCATCCCGCATCAGCATCGACTGGACAATTACAATCTATAGCACAAACTCTTATAACAGCAAAACCTGCAGATGGTAGTGTTCTACAATTAAGATCGACACAAGCAAATAAACCTGTGATGGCAACTAGCCATTCAGGAAGTATTACGTTAAGTAATATACAAAATGTAAAAACAGTGCAAACAACCAAACGTTCAGTACAAAGTAATCAGCAAAATCGGAATGTAAGAAAGATTTTATATATTTTGTTTATTTTATATTTTAATAATAAAGCTAATTTAATACATTAATGACAACATGTGTTCTTATAGGTTTATACTAAAATGATATTAACTGGAAGTCAAACACAACCAGGACAACAAGTCCTTATAACAAGTTCACAGAATGAAATCCAACCAGCTCAAACAATAAAGTTTTTAAGTAGTAATGTAAGTAGTCAAAATATAACAAGTCCAACAAAAACTATAACATTGGCACAAGCACAACAAATGGGATTACTTACTACAAACAAAGTTCAGCATATTTTACCATCAACTCCACAAAAACAAGTATATATTATTTTTTCATGTTACAAAAATGTCAAATTATTTAATTCTCATATGATAATTTTTTCATATCATTTAAAGGGTATCATTGTTAACAAAATGGTTCAGTCCTCATCAGCTCAATCATCTACAATGACAATAGTTCCCAGTAGTGCTGTAAAATCTCCAACAAAAATATTACCAGCTCCAATAATTAATTCTCAGGTGAAGCCACCTACAATTCCAAATCAACAATCAGTATTTTCTTCTTCAAGTAAAACAAATGTGCAACCAAGTCCACAAAAAGTAATTATTAGACAGGTAATTTTTTGTAAATTCATTTGAGTTCAAGTAAATTAAACAAATTAATTTTGTAATTTCTTTTTATAATTAATTAACTTTGTATTTTGAATTTTATATGATGTATTCTATATTATTGTAGAGTTCTTTGAAGCCTGGAACTGTGTTAGGAAGTGGACAAGTTATTAGAATACCTGCGACTCAAAATATCGTAACTGGATCCAGTCAAGTACATCAAATTCAAATGCCAGGAAGACAGGTAAAATTATTTGTTCTATTATATGTGATTTTTTATTACATAACATTAAAATTGTTACATATATATTTATATTATAGGTGCAATATGTTAGATTGGTGAGTACTCCTTCATCTGCAAGTACCAATGTTGTTACTGTAGGTAAATCAAAACCACAAACACAGACCTTACAAACTGTAGGAGTAAGTCAAAAGTTAGGTGGACAACAACAGATAGTAAAGGTATAAAATGTGTATGAGAACACATGGCAGATAAAGTTTATTATCTAATTAATTAAATCAATCATTATTCTTAATAAATTCAATTGCAGGTTGTTCCTTTAAACACTAGTAATCAATCGTTAAGAACAGTAGCACCAAAGACTACCCTAACTGGAAGTGGCCAGAGATTGATAATTCCTGCTGCTGCAACAGTAGCAAATCAACCTAAAAATACTGTTGCTATACCAGCATCTGCTTTAAGTCAACTTGCATCTGGTCAAGCTGTTCTTTCAGCTAATCCCAACGTTAGTAATATTGTCGTTTTGCCAGCACAATATATACAACAGGTATAGTGTATATATGTATATGTGTATGTATATATATATATATATATATATATATATATATATATATATTAAATTTATTCAAAATGTTATTTTTAAATTAAAAAGAGAAAAGAAAGGTATTACTTATATTATTTCATTGAAATAGCAACATACGGAAGACGGAAAAATAAAATCACAGCAATCTACTCCTAATTTATTAGGAAATACACAAAGTTTACAAAGTCCAACTGGCAATTTAACTTCTGGATCTATTCCTGAAACTAAAGCATCTCAGAGATCATATGCAAATGTCGAACCAAATGGTATTAGACCAAGGAAACCATGTAATTGCACTAAATCGCAATGTCTTAAATTGTGAGTAATATAAATGAATATAATTAATATTAAGAGTTACACAATATTAGCTTTTTTATATTGAATGAGAATTGATATTTTAATCATTGATAATACATGCTTCAGAATTGTGTTCATATCCAGTAGTAGTAGGCTGTGAATTACTATTTATTTGTTTGTTAATATTCCATTATAAAAATGACAGTCTACAAAAGCTTCTATGCTTTAGAGACATATATTGAAATCGAAGCTACATATTTTCATGTAAAAGAACAGGAATGTTTAAGTGTTATTTATAGAAATAAAAATTCTATATATTTTGTGCACTCTTATATGAATATATTCGTATAAAATTGATATTGATTTAAACCATGGATATAATCGCACACAGATATTGTGATTGCTTTGCAAATGGAGAGTTTTGTCATATGTGCAATTGTAATAATTGCTCCAACAATCTTGGCAACGAAGAAGAAAGGCAAAGAGCGATCAAATCGTGTTTGGAACGGAATCCGAATGCTTTTCGTCCAAAAATTGGGAAAGGTCGTGAAACTGGTGATGATATTCGTAGACACAATAAAGGCTGCAATTGTAAACGAAGTGGATGTTTAAAAAATTATTGTGAATGTTATGAGGTATTGTAAATAATTATTAAGTATTTATCAGAAAATAATATTATTAATAAACTAATAACAAACTGATCATTATAAACAAAATATTAGTAAAGGACTAGTTTGTAAAATGAAAATGAATGATTAAGAGAAATTTTATGAATTTCAGGCTAAAATTCCATGTTCTGCAAATTGTAAATGCATAGGATGTCGAAATATAGAAGAACCTAATTTAGAAAAAAAATCCTTAAAAGATTTGGCAGATGCAGCTGAAGTAAGGACAGCACAATTAACGTTAAATAAAGCAAAACTGCAATTATCTGAAATGGCTTTCAGACCACCTGCTGTTTCAAATACGGGTGCAAGGTATGTAATTATATAAGATAATAAATACATTTTTGAATGCATAAGATCTTAGTTAATAATATGTAATAATGCATGCGTGGTATATTTAGAAATTAATTATGTAACTCGCCTATTTTGATATAATTAATAAAATATATTTTTTTATATTGCCTAGGCAACCATTTAATTTTTTGACTGATAAAGTAGTAGAAATGACTTGTCAGTGCTTAATGGCACAAGCTTATGAAGCTGAACGCGATATGTTTGATGATGAAACATCGCAAAGACTTATAATCGAAGAATTTGGACGATGTCTCAAAGAAATTATAGAGTCGGCACATAAAGCAGAAGCTACCTAGCAGGTGCAGTTTGAAAATAACTTTTTTTTTTATTCTTACAAACGTCCACAAAAATTTTACGATTAAGAATATTAAGTCTCAGTATATTTTAAATATATTATTCAAATTAAATCATGAAATTCGCAATGGAAATGTTACATACCAAAGAATGCAATAAAAATGCATATGCATTTTTATTATATATGATACATCACAATCAAGAGAGCGGTATTTATGACAGTTAAATCATGATAATTTCATCTAAATAAAACTTCTATTTGATTTATAATTGAATTTGAAATTTGGATATAACAAAATATTAGGGGCTGATTAGATGATAGGATATATTATCATACATAATATTATATATATATGTGATGATATAAAAATTAATATTTATTTCTATGAAATCTATGAAAAAGTTATGAGAATTTAGTAAATTTTGTGGTACTGTTTGCCTGTGGGTATGACGAATAAGATTATATTGCTTTAAATTCGGTATAAGAGAACTTTGTCTTATTGTAATTAAAGTAGTCAATTATTGCTTTCAGTGATATATATATATATATGTATGTATGTATGTATGTATGTATGTATGTATATATATGATGATATGGTATGATATGATATGATATGATATGTGTGTGTGTATATATATATATATATATATGTATGTATGTATGTATATATATATCATTGCATGTATGGATATAGCAATATATTCATTATAAAATATTTTCGCGTGCAAAATATAGTAATATTACAGATGACTTTTAGTTTTTAACTGTATAAATCATTCAGCATGTATAATAATTACTGGATGTATTAATTCCAACATTAATTAAATAGTTAAGGCCATTATTACATGAATCCCTTCTATTTTCGTTTGATTACTCTTGATGGAACATGATATTTAAAGACACTGTATTATGGAGTATTATATTTCATATTATAATTCATATAATATTGATTCTTGAGTTTTTATAAAATCATTATTGATAAATGTGATATTTCGAAATATGAAAACTCGAAATTTAAATATTAATGGGATTACAATTATGTTTTTACATTTTGTTTATTCTTTTTTGTTTTTTGTTTTTTTCTTTTCAGAACAAAAATTCAGTAAATTTCATTTTAATCATTTATATGAGTACTTATAGAATATATTTGTTCTCTGAGTAATTTAGAGTATATATGGCTTTGGAAGGAATCTTACATATGTTGAAGTCATAATCAATTAATATATGTTTTAGTTTGTCCTCTTGTTGATTATTGATAATGAATTAGTTACATATATATATAGTTTTTCATAAAATAAAATATCATTACATTGAAATCATAAATCTTTTTTCTGTAGCAAAATAAATGACATTCATCTTTAAATTACGTTCAATGATGTCAATTACTATACTTAATTGAAGTATGCTAATAATGTTATACAAAATCAATTTAATTATTAATAATTACTTAATCCTACATGAAATAGATCATAAATGTGGTTGTAACAACAATATATTGAAATTATAGTGTAGGAATTAATAAAAAAAAAGTACAGTTTATATATATATTATATGTATATATTATAATATATAAGAACGAAAGTGTAATATAAACAGAAATATATATTATATATTTACAAAAACTGCACTTTTTAAAGAAGATTAATAATTATTTTAAGTACATATAAATATATACATATTGTACAAAATATCGTGTTATGCATGATTGCAATTAATTGAAAGTTTAAACGTTAGTATTTCATTTAAATATATTTTGCTTTACTTATTTAAATATATATTACTTTAATCCGTTAAAACTTATGCATACTTCGATTAATATTTTTTATTAGAATACATTGTGAATATACAGGCTTAGAATAAATATATGAACTTTAATGTAATATTGAATAATTATGTTCATAGAGCAGCTGATGTAGATAAGAATATGTTGATAAATGATAGAACATTAATCTTTAATAAAGCGTTTTTTGTAAATAATGAAAATCTGATATCACAGAGCTACAATAATTTACTAAAAAGAAAAGTTTATTTATTAAAGAAGAACATGCATTATGCATCATAAATTTTCTTTTCCTTTTTTTTTTGTAAGCAATGAAGAAAAGCAATTCTCTTACAATATATGTAATTATGTCATCCTACGTACAATATATGAGAAATAGAATTTAGAGTTAAATTCAAATATTATGTAAATATATGATGTGAGATGCATAGATTGTAGCGCATTAATTAAATAAATGTAATATCGTGTTTGATATCAGGTTTTTTATAAAAAGAAATCACTTTAAGTGTTTGTATATCAAAAAGCGTTGTATATATATTATACATATGAATCACATTAGTACATCTTCTATTTCTAATGTATTGATTCAATCATTACTATTGTATGTTATAGGTAAAAAATATAATACACATAACAGCATATGAAAGAATTTAATATTTTCATTGCAAAATTTAAAATTTGACAATTTTATTTTTTGTATTATTTTTATCTTTATCACTCTTATTTTTCTCAATACTTGAATCCAAAGATTCTAAAGTACCATCTGTAATTTTATCTACTGTAATTACAGATTCTTCTTTTTCTTTGATCAAATCTGGACAATCTTTTTTCAAATGTGTAACATCCCCACAAATCTTGCAAGCTCCTCCATCAGGATAGATTCCTCTAGGATTATCTGGACATTGTTTAGAAATATGTCCTTGTTCACGGCATATAAAGCAAGTTGCATATCTGTACTCTGGAGCTTTAGTTACTTTACATTCAAAATGAGTATGTTCAGTTGAACCACACTTAAAACAAATTCCTGTACCAGATTGTTCATTTGCAAGTTCAGGACAGTCAGATAAATTATGACCAGATTTACGACAATGAAAGCAAACATGCTTTTTCGCACGTGCTAATTCCTTTTCAGCTTTCCTTCTTTCCAATTTCATTGCAATATCAATTTCTGATTTTGGTATACCTGGAAATGAAAAAATCATTTTATAATATATATAAAGTAACAAAAGATTTTTTTCACTCATATACATACCTTGCATTACCATTTTTTTTCGTAAATTTTTTAATCTCTCTGCATCTTCTTTTTTTACTGGAAATCCATCATACTTGACTATCTCTACTTCTACTCCATTAAGTGTCATTTTTATAGGTCCATAATCAGGCTTTCTTCTTTTATGTTCTTTGTCATCTCTAATTTTTGGGGCCTTCCTCTTATTATTTGGTTTGAACATTTTACCATTATAATGATTAAATTTACTATTAAAATAATTATTTCCATTTGTATAATTTTTATTGAACCTTGAAGGGTAATTAGTGTCATTGTATTTTGCATTAGGAAAATTAGTATTATTAATTTTAGATTTTTCCTCGTTTGTTGAAGTTGTAATAGTTGAATCATGTAGATTCTTATTCTGCTTTTTCATATTACGTTTTTGTCGCTTGCTTAAAACTTGGTGAGATTGTGAAGTATTATTTTCATTGTCTATTACTTTTGTATCTAAATTAACATTATTTTCTATTTGGATTTTTGATTTATTTTCACTGTTAATATGTTTTTTCTTTTTGATTTTGTTAGACACTATATCTTGAGTGACTTTTTCATCATATTTTTTATCATCAAAACTTGCCCAAGTATTAACTGCTGTATCATTAGTAGATTCTTGTTTTTCACTTAAAAGTTCTTTCGCTGTTTTTACCTTTTTTTCTGTTATTTCATTTTCAGTTAATTGCTGCTTCATAACATGCCATGGGGTAGCATCATTGGGCAAGCGTTCATTTGATGCTTTGGACCCTTTTGCTCTTGTATATCTTGTCATGATCTGAAATAAAATTATTATGATGATATTAACATTTTTTTAAATATTAAAAAATAATAAATAAATATACTTACTAGTTAGATACTTATTATTTTTATGTAAAAAAAAATGCAAACAATACCATAACCTAACTTTTTGCACCACGTGTATCACGCAGGAAGCAGATGATAAATGGTGATAATTTGAATTCTTCACTAATCATATTACAACCTATAAACTTTTTAAATATTTTGCAATATAAATAAATATATATAACATTTTTTTATTTTATCTCACTTTATTATTGCCTATTATTTCCAAGATTCAGCAAGAGTTTGATACAACTTGACGTCACTTCACTCGACTGTATTGTAAAATACTTTACTACTGTTTACATAACCTATATATAGTAGACCTATTCAATTAAAATATTGTTCAATTAATTATTGTCGCAAAGAATACTTTTAATAAAAAGGTACATGTAAATAATAAAATTTTACATTAAAAATTTTTTCATTATCTGAAAAAATTTTATTTGTGACGTTAATTACATAATAACTTCTTTTCTTATAAATTAATTAATGGAAGATATTGATAAAGTATATTTTGTAAAATATAATATTATAAATCTTTTTATTTTATTTACCTTATTAGATGTATTTAAATTTTAGGATAATTCAAACAACAGATTCACAATGGCATCTAATAAAAATTGTTAAACAATTGTTTATTATATTATATCAATAAATATAATTATAATATCAACATAATGATACTGAAATGGTATGTAAAAATATGTACATATTTAAACTTTTAAATTAAATGTAAGATACTAAATATATATGACTTTTGTAGGTATCATTTTTATTCTACTCTCTTTAGAAATACAAAGCAGTTAACAATCAACAGAAATTTTTCAACAATAGTTAATGTGAATAAAAGTCCAAATGAATTAGAACTTTTAGGACAAAAATATTTGATAGATGAGTGGACAAATATCACACCACAAATCATTTCAAAATTAGGACGTAATTTACATGTTACTCAATATCATCCGTTGTCTCTTGTACGTCAACGGGTGATTGATTATTTTTATAAAAATTACCGCAACAGAACTGGAAATCCATTGTTTAGTGTATTTGATAATTTAAATCCTATAGTCACTGTTGCACAAAATTTTGATTCTTTACTTGTTCCCAAAGATCATCCTAGTAGAACAAAAAATGATTGTTATTACATCAATCATGACATTTTACTGAGAGCTCACACAACTGCTCACCAAGCAGATCTCATTTCAATGGGATTAAATAATTTTCTTGTAGTTGGAGATGTATATCGTAGAGACGAAATAGATTCTACTCATTATCCTGTTTTCCATCAAATTGATGCTGTTAGAATATGTACAAGAGAAGAAATATTTAAAAATGTGAATGGTTCAGAAGACTTAAAGTTATTTGATTCTAGAGAAGTAGAATCTGTAGAAAAACAAGGTTCTCATACCTTAGAGTCTGTAAAAATAATGGAACACGAATTGAAAAGTTGTTTAGTTGGTTTGGCAAAAGCAATTTTTGGACAAGGTATAATAAAATTATTAAATACAATAATTATATAAATATTTTAATTATATTTATTGAGAAAAAAATGTATGGGAATCATTTGAATAGATATAAAATGCCGTTGGGTTGATCAATATTTCCCATTTACGCATCCGTCGTGGGAATTAGAAGTTTTCCATGAAAATAAATGGCTAGAAATATTAGGATGTGGTATTATAAGACAAAGTATTTTAAACAAATCTGGAGCAGGAGATCGCATGGGATGGGCATTTGGAATGGGTTTAGAACGTCTAGCTATGTGTCTTTACAATATACCAGATATAAGATTGTTTTGGAGTGCTGATACCGGTTTTTTAAATCAATTTAAAATAGATGATATTAATACAAAGATACAATATAAGGTATATGATCAACGAATATATTTTAAAAATAATGTTCGTATAACATTGATTATAAAATAAATGTTTACAGGCCATCAGCATTTATCCACAGTGCAGAAATGATATAAGTTTCTGGTTACCAGATGATGATCATTATACTTCAAATAATTTTTATGAATTAGTTAGAGAAATCGGAGATGATATTATTGAACAAGTTATATTAAAGGATGTATTCACGCATCCTAAAACCAAAAAAACATCTCACTGTTATACCATAGTGTATAGACATATGGAACGTACATTATTAAAAACAGAAGTTAATGATATTCATCATAAAATAGAGAAAGCTGCAACAGAGAGATTTCATGTTACTATACGATAATGGAACGAATAAAGCTTCATAATTTATATAGTTTGATGAATGTCTATCTTGTTTACAATATATAATACTTGAAGGAAATAAAAAAAATCAATGGAAGGAAGATAATATTTTATTTATGCCAAATTAATTATAAATGTATCATGGAACAAACAATATTTATCTAGGAACAACTATATCATCTATAGTGTTTTATTAACATTATGATTAATAACAATTACTGTAGCTCCTGCATGCATATTTAACATATATTGATATACAAAATGTTTGCCAATTTTATATCTTATTTAACAACGTAGGTATAGTAAACAAGAGATATTTAATGCAAATAATATTGAAATATTTTTTGACTCAATCAAATTCATTGCACAAATAAAGTTTATCTTAATAAATATAATATGTATTAGTTCATAGCAAGTTAATGAAATAAAGTTAAAAATTTTTTTCTAATATTTAACACAGACTGTTATATTACAGACTTATGTTATCTTCAATTGCCAGTTTAAATAGATAAGAAATACGAACATATATTTTATAATTATAATTTATAATTATAATTTCAAAATTGTAATTGAAGTGGCATTTATTTTGGAAAGAATCAATCTACAAGTATTGAACTAAATATTATCTACTTTCTATCATGCCACATATAATATTTTATAAATACATTCAATATAAAAATATTATAAAATATTTGCTAATTTTGCAAATATAAATATAATAACATCAAAAATATAGTAAAATTCATAGAAATCATAAATGCCATGCAATCTTATATGATAGAAGACTAGCATGGAAGAAAAGATTTGATTAATTTATATTAATTAATAAATAGATTATTGTAACAACAGAATTATTATTAATAATGACATAAAAATGCAAGATCTGTATTAAAAGCTTTCTTGTGATGAGATTTCTGTTCGCAATTAGAAATTAATTTGCACTATAATTCGAAGTGAATATAAATAGCCTTGTATTAAGCAATAATTTAAATTACATTGAACTTGTTTTCTTCAGTCGATTTTAATTAAGACAGCTCTGATTGACTATAAATATTGATGTAATAAATATCCAATATAATTTACAACATTGAAGAACTTTAAGTTCTGCAATCCATATCTTGGGATATATATTAATATTTTTTGCTTAGAATTTATACAAAAATAGTTAGTGGATAAAATGGTGCATATACTTTTTTGTGTAAAATTTTCAACAGCATTTTGAAATCGATTAATCGAATTAATGATTTGAAAAAATAACCGATATACAAACATGAATATTTTTGCCGTAATTTTATGTAAATTAATATTTTATCGCTTGTAATACTTTTGGTATAATAAGACTGATATATGTCCTTCATGATAATTTGGTATAACTTGGAGGAGAGAATTTTTTTCTCAAAAACTTCAGAATATATAGTGGCATACAAGAAACTAAAGTGATGACTAACACTTTCCATAAAAAATCAGTTGTCTTGATAAATTCAGCATCTGTTTTAAAGAGAAAGAAAGAGAGGATATAATTATAGATTATTATATTTTACAATAAAACAAAAATTAAATAGAGAATTACACTTACCAAAGTAGTCTTTTAGAACGACTAAAGACAATAAATAGAGTGCTAAAGAAAAGATCTCTGCTAAGATCATAATATGATGCCATGTTCTAATTGTTAAGGCAACCATAATCAATTCTGTCAAGACCAATGCAGAAAAGCTGATTGCTACTATGTGAATGAATTCATCTTCAAACATAATAAGTGCACCATACATTATTACTCCTCCTGAAAAATAGATTTTTGTGTAATAATTATATCTTACTTATATACTATATAAATATTAAATGATTACTCTATTACATACCTTGATATATGCTTATCAATACCCACATAAAGAATGTTTTATAAGAAAGTGATCGACCTTTACTGAGTTCTTTATAAAGCTCTGGATAAGTAAGTGCAATTTTTCCTGACACATCTTTATCTAATACCAAAGAAAAAACAGGAAACATTGTATAGATTGTAGCATATCTGTAAGAAATATTTTATAACATATAATAATTAATATTTTAGTACAAGTATATAACAGGAAATCATATTTATAGCACATATAATATACCTACCCAACCATAAGAAAACCTTGATATAAGGCAACTGAAGAAAGATAAAATACAGCTGAAAATACAGCTTGCATTGTTGAAATAATTAAACCTCGATGAATTACAAATTGACTCAATGCAGCTGATCGTTTATAACTTCTTCTACCGTGAACTAATAGTAAATGAGAAAGATGATTAAATTGTGAGATAGAAAAATCTGCAGCTAATGAGGCTTGACGTCCTTCAAGACCTTCGAGACCAATACCTGCGAGATATTCAATTAATAATCATTACAAAATAATATGAATTATACAATTATATTATTAGTATATATATTATATTTACGTACCGGCATCAGCAGCTTGTATCATAGATACGTCATTACCTCCGTCACCAACAGCAGCTGTTCTTTTACCGGTGTGTCTTTGTATTAGACTGACAACATCAGCTTTTTGTGTGGGTGAACAACGACAACAAACAACAGCAGGTGACCCACATGCAAGTTCCAAAAATTCTTGTTCATAATATTGTAAGCATACGTCTAATGAATCACCACTGATAACTAAGGCACAATCTTGTTTTTTACGGAAAGTATTTAGTTCTAAATGCGCATCAGTTCGCGTAAGAACAGATTTAAAAACATGAAGTCCTTTCGTACGTGAAACCAATAAAGAAGATTTTGCTATACACGTTGCTGTTTCTAATTTGTCGCCAGTCAACATCCAGACCTGAAAATAGTAAAAATTACAATAGAATAATTTATTCATATATATTTATTGTATGAATAATATATTTTTTAGATGTATAAGATTCTTGCCTTAATTCCTGCATTTCTTAATAACTCCAATGTTGTTCTTACTCCATTTTGGAGTTTGTCTTCTACGCCAGTTACACACAATAATTCCATTTCACGTTCAAGACTTTCAACGACAGCTGTAACTCTTGAAACACGATCACTAACGTACATTCTTGCAGCGTTATATCTAAAATATAAAGAAAATAAAAGGTATTTAAGAATATTACACGAAATATATCGATGGTTATTAGAAAACATTTTTTTTCAAATACTTTGTTTCAAAATCAAGGTATTGTTCTTCTGTCAAATTTTTTTTTGCTACAACCAGTGTTCTTAAGCCTTCACGTGCCATATTACCACATTCTTCTTCTAGCCAGTCATTATACTGTACTATCCCAGACATAACAACATCTGCACCTTTCAAATAAAATACAATTTCTGAGGTGGCTTCTGATTTGACTATTATACCCATTCTTTTTGTTTCAGAAGTGAATGGAAATATCTGTAATATAGTATAATTTAATATTTTTCCATTTGGAGCTTTCAACTGCATGGAATTCAGATCGCGTTTGACCAAAGCTAATCCCACTTCTTCTGTCCATTTTACTAATGCCACCTCGTCCGGGCTTGAAGCTTGGTAATTACGTTTTTGTTCAGGCAAGTAATAATGCTGATCAGCTTCTGCTTGACTAAAATATAAAAACATAGTAACAGCAAAAGGATATGATAAGAATTATAGTTTATTTTTATTTTCATAACATTTACCTCTGAACAGAACCAGAATCTCCAGTCTCTCCTGTTTCTACACTCACTGAATCCAAATTAGTAGTTGCACTAATTTCATCATAAACTGGTGTAACATTATGACATAATGCTAAAGCATGTACCGCATCATAAATTCTCGTACTTTCAGATCTTCTCATTTTTCCGCTATGCACGGGTGGTTTTGTTGGAGAATTTTCCATAGTAGTATAGCAGGATTTTAATACAGATGTTACTTCATCAAATGTTTCCTGAGAATACGATATTGTCCCCATATGTAATTTTTTAAAAACCATTATATTTTGCGTTAATGTTCCAGTCTTATCACTCAGTAGATAGGATATACGACCAAGTTCTTCTGGAATTGTAGTTGTTCTTACAACTGTACCAGCAATGTCTTTATCTCGTTGTATACACCAAGCATAAAATGCTTTTCCAATATCCAAATTTACTCGTAAACTGATTGGTATAATATAAGAAAACAATAAAACAAAACGGAACATATAACGATACCAAGGGCCATTGAATCCCTTTAAACACATCATGACCAATGCAAGCCCAATAACTGCACAAAATAGGACCTAAAAAATCATATTAAAATAGTATTTCATGATGAATCAAAAACAAAAAAAAAACATTTATTTATTATACATAAAATACCTTAGTCAATTGATTTATCTCTTGATCAAGCAAACCAACTTTGGATCTTGGTGCAGAATGATTCATTAAAGATCTTGTTTCTTGTCCAGTATAAACGACTATTCCAAGTGCTGATCCAGATGCTACAGCGGTATTAGCCCATAAAGTATTGTCAACTCCCAAACTTTCTTCACTGCTATATCCATCATACTGTAAATGGAACATGCACATTAATCAGAGAAACATATCAAAATTATTTTTAATACTTACACGGGTAAATGTACCGATGAAACTATGAATATCTTTTTGAGGTTTTTCAACATATAAACTTGCTTTTATATCAAACAATTGAGAATGATTTTCTAATTTTTGAGTTGCTGGTATTGCCAATCTTAATTTCCAATCTGTTTCTCCATCTAATTGATCGGTTCTTACAAAGCATGCACCAGACTTTTCTGTTGTACGTAATAGTACTAAATCTGCTGGTACTCTTTGACCTTTTTCTACTATAACCTGTTAAAAAATTAAAATATTTTAATTATTGCTGGATTCAAACTAATTAAAATTAATTTCTCTATAGATAATGTCTTACCAAATCACCAACTCGTAATTTAGAACTTGGAACTAATTCTGGTATATCCAAACCTTTTACCAATCTTTGATATTTTTGAGCATTGACTTCCTTATCTCTTTTGTATCTTCTGAAATCATCTACAGCTTCTCGACAGATCGTGACGGTCAAAACGAAACATAATGGTCCCCAATATGTATACAAATATCCTATTCTTATATCTGGTATAAATTGAGATATTGCCATAAGCAAAAAGTATAGATTAAGAAAGAACTTAAACTGTTGAAAGAGGACCTAAGAAAATAAAGATACAAAACGTAAATCATTGCGATTCCGAACAAATTTCATATATATAATTATATTCATCGTACAAAAGTAATACATACCATAGGTAAGAAAGTAACAACATTGTATTTCTGATTTCTTATGACATTTGTAGGAAATTTATCATACATGGGCTGACCAATATGAATAACTCTTGCTCTTAATTCTCTTTCTCTGCAACATCTTCTCCACATCCATGTACAACATCTATAAATAATTAACATAATAATACATATAAAAACTCTTCTGTACTGTTATCTGTACAGATCAGATATTTATCATCAAAAATTTTATATATAGCAGTATATAGATATAAAATCACTAACAATAAATTTTTACTTATACTAATCATCTTGCCAGCTGAAATTGAAGTATTGAAATATGATCATTAACAATATCTAATCAGTAGTTCTAGATTAATCGTAGTGAATACGAATAAATTAAATATATGTCATTAAAAGAAATATCACCTTGTCCACGAATTACTATTTCGCGGTCTTGATATTAATGGTATGTCTTCTTTCGAAAGTCTTATTACGTTGCTTTGTGTCTCCATTTAGATATTTTTTCTTCATGAGATTTACATACGTATATAACAAAGATATATATGTATACGTATTATGTATATATATATATATATGTATAATAGACAATATTCTCTCAGAATGCTTACAAATTCGTTGATATCTATTCGCGTCAATCCAACTGCGAACTTTGTTATGACATCATTTCAAACAGGGAACATATAATCACGAGAGAAGCATTAACTCTTCGTCGCGCAGAAAAAATTAATAAAAATAATTGTTTTAGAATAAATTTTTATGGAAAATCGTTAAAATTTTCTCTTTGTATATTACGATTGTCTGATCTTTTTCATTTCTCGAATTAGAAATGCATCGAAGTTGAAATATCAGCAGGAATTTGATAAAAATCTCTATCATTGATTTAACGTTGAAAACCAATGGCAGACAGGACAGCGTTGCAAGCTTACAACGCGCAGTTACTTTTATATCTTATTCCGTTTTTAATGAAATTATTTATTTCAAAAGATTGACAGATTTAGTAAGTATTATCGCGAATAAAATAAATACTTAAATTATATATTTGTTAATTATGTGTGTGTGGGTGTGTGTATATATATATATATATACATAATTCCATATATATATTTATATATACATGCAGAGTAAACACGTTATATTTATTTGTACTAAAAAAATTCCCTAGATATGTATAAAAAGTATCATATACGAAAAAACTTATAAAATATATAAATTAATAATAATAATATTTAATATAAATCTTAATAGAAATATCATAATAGAAAGGTACGAAATATTACCATCTATTTAAAAAAAAAAAAAAAGGCGATCGAAAAACGAGATTGGTGTGTGTGTGTGTGTGTCGCGTGAAGGGTTGTATGCTATTCAATTTTAATTATAAATATTTGATAGATAATTTATTTTCGTTTCACTTACCCGCACAAACCAGTTTTAAGGAACTTCGAACAATTATTAAATCGTCGTCTTCTAGAGGTCAAAAGTCGTATACTATCCTCAGGAGGTTGGAGAAGATAGTCCGTTTCTTCGTCCATTTCAAAGTCCCGCTCATCCGAACTGAGCCGCAATGGCATCTCCTCCAACCTCATACTCTTTCGATAATCACAATATTGTATATACGCGTACTTCAATGTTTTTTTTTCTTTTTTTTTTTTTTTGACAATCGTTTAACCCTCTTTGTTAAGAGATATTAATAGTAATGTTTTTTATTTTTGTTCGTCTTATACGTTGCTTTTTTTTCGACGATATGTAAATATCTTAAATCTACTTTCATTAGCTTATGTGTATTAACTTTTTTTTCTTACGATGCAATATCACGTGACCCAAAGTAACACAGTCTTCTTTGTAACACATAGTATCTGCCGAGAAATTCAAGTCACTGACAGAGAGAGAAGAATTTCATTTACAATAACAGTAGTTTTTCGTATACCTATTTAACGGCATCGTTATAAGACGTCACAATGTACTAATTGTCCTTTCGATGATTCGACCGATATATCCTGCCTGTTTATTTACAATATAATAAGCACATATACACAAATGAGATTGCCTCTCTTCTCTGCTGGATGTAGTATGTGTGTAATCGTTCTCGAGGTAAGTTGTTATTCCTATCGTAACGCATGTCTATCTTTTGAACAATTCTTAATATTAAATTACGATTATAGATCAAGTATATGTTATAGGCGATAACTATGAAGTATCTTTTTCCTTAACCGTGCATAATGGTACTTCAAAATTCGCGATACCCGCAATACGACGATATATTGTGCGCGTCCATATTGGGCATTCGACGATCACGTGTGCGTTTACGCATGCTCCTAAGTATTTATTCAGAATTATGTTTCTTAGTTAGGCAAATAATTTATATATAGGAAATTTGTATATACATACACACACACACACACATATATATATATATTTAAATAATTAATGTTGTGATATATAATTACATTTTTTTTTATTCATTGGCAAGAAAAGTCTCAAGTTATTAATAATTCTAAAGAAAAGAATTTTTACAATGATATTTATCACTTGATTAGATAATTTGATATTTTTGTATTAGTGATGTAATAGCGTTTTTTTCTACCGTTATATCTTCAGACTTTACCTTATCTTCCAAGTATTTAAGTAATCGAGAACAATTTTCTTTTTCATGATCTGCCATGAAATTTATAGCAAGATTAAATCTGTTACACGTACTTAGAGTAGTTAGAATTTCGATAATTGCTTTAATTTCTTCTGTATTCAAGGAATTTTGTTTTTCGTACTCAAGACATACGTTAATAATATCGCAGAGGAAGAATGGGGGAATCTCGCTGTTGAATATTGTACTTTTTAAAATGTCCCTTAAAAAAGATAGATTATGTAACAATGTATTTCAATATGTTTTCTTTTTTTTTTTTTTTTACTTTTATAAGAACAGTAATGCATTACCTGGTATTATAAAGGTAAAAGAACTTTATTTTACTATCATTAGTATTTCTCCACATTTGAATAAATGTTTTATAATTTTTTGGAATTGTATTAGCAAATTCATCAAGTTTTTCTTTAATTAGTTTCGTTCCATTTTCATATGTCGAAGTTAAAAATTCTGATTTATGATTTGTGCATATGGAATTCCATAATACTGCAGATTTAGATTTAATATCTTTTGGTTCTAGTGGTTTTAAATGAGCTGCATTTACCTATTAAATGCAAAAAGTATCACAAAAAATGCATGTAACATTGAATCTTTATTTATTTATCTAATATTTCTTTTCAATGACTTACCATTTGTCTAAAGTGTTCATAAGTAGGTACTCCCTGTTCCACTGCTCTGATTTTTGCATCATTTTGCAATTTATATAACTCATTCGCTTTAAGCTCTTTATACAACTCGTCTTGTAATATTTTATAATCGATTGGTGATTTCAATATACTCATTTTATTCAAATTATTAACACAAATGTCAGCGAAATGTACAGTCTATATCTTGAGTCGGTAGAATGAGTAATAATAACCTATGTTTGGTAAAGATATAGTCTTTATTACTATGGTTACGCATAACAGAAACATTTTTCTTTAGCGATTTTATCAATACAGTTCAAGAATAAAGTATGTGTATTTTAAAGTAGATTACAATGCACAAGCATATTTTTAACAGCATTGTAATATAAAAATCTTGCATATATAATATTATCAGGAATTATTGCAAAGAATCTTTAGTAATGGTAATATCTGTTTCAGGCATCATATTTTTTTCTTTCAATATTTTGCTTTGCATCCTTTTGTAGAATTTCTCATGCGTTCTCTTCATTTCAAGGATTTCTTTCATTTCTTCCTTATCTTCCTCCTAAAATTTATCAGTATAATGCGTTTAATAAGAAATAAGAACAAACAAATCATCTGTAATATTTAAAACGATCTACCGTTTGATTTAAACGCAATACTAATGCTCTTCGACCATCGGACATCGGTTGTGAATAGTCCATTAATTTTTTTAATCTTTCTGCAGGACTCACTCCTCTTTCGACTACCAAAACGATTCGCGCCCACTACAATTTTTAACAGATGTGATTTTAATCATCAACTCTGTATGAAACAATCTGTATATGTAATATCAATTTATTATTTTTTTTCCTTTTTTTTAATAACGATCCAAATATACCTGTCGTTGCCATTCGTTTCTTGTTTCAGCAATTTTTTGATAAGTATTTCCCATCATAGCAATTAACATGTTAACGAGTAAAATTGCAACAATTGCCATGTAAAGTACGAAAAGAAGCTATAAAATATAAAAAATATAATAGATATGTTAATAATATCGTACTTTTTGTTTCTTCTAATATATAAAAACTATTTAATGCAAAAGTATTATTTTAATAGTTTATTATAAATATTTTTTATTTTTTACTACTTTTATTTTCTAGCGTATATGAACATTGAAATGAAGCTTGTGTTTTGCGTAGTAATATCATAAAGAAGCCATTTAGAGATATGTAATATTCTGCATTCTTGCGGTGACATTACCTTGGCCTCTATTTCATGTTCTGTTCTTTCGAACGCTCCATAATAATCACCGAAATTCGTCATGCTCATAAGAAACATTGCCATGATACTCTCCATTGGAGATGGCATCGGATTAGTCGTTGAATCGTCGACGCCGTCCGGCGTATTAGGATTGTCAAAGGATAAGAATATGATGTAATAAGCTAGAATTATAAAAAGAGTAACACAGTTGTTAGTAGTTAACACTATTTCTTTCAAATATAAAAAGGTCAATTACGCAGATGTTCTCAACAGTTTCTTTTAATTGGAATAATGATTATTTATATAGATCAAATATTTTATACATGTAGAAAAAAAATTGCATATTAAAAAGGCACAGTTTTTAAACGAGTTTGATGAATTCCGTTTGCTGAGTAGGTTTGAAAGTCTACTTAAAAGTTAACACTATCTCTTTCAAATATTGAAAGGTCAATTTCGCTGGATGTTCTCAATTGGAATAATGATTATTTATGTGTTTGTATATAGATCAAATTTTTTGTAGATGTAGAAAAAAAGTTATATATTAAAAAGGCGTGCCTTTTAAACGAATTCGATGAATTTCGTTCACCGAGTAGTTTTTAAAGTTTGTTTAAAAAAAATTCTCAATTTTATTATGTACATTATTTTGGAAACAAAGAAATATATGTATATGTATATATATATTTTTTTTATAAAATTACCTTGAGAAAAGCCCATAACAAATACCAAATAGATCGCAACGAATCTGAGAAGATCGCCCATGATCATTCTGTAAATCATAACGACGAATGGACCAACAGTTTTGAAGCCTCTACAAAAGAATAAAAAATAAGGTGCTGTCGTTAACATAACGACGACAGCAAGCATGTCTTCGATTTCGTCGGCACAAGTTAATCTGAGTGCTGGAAACGAAAGTAAGAGACAACAGGAGAATAAAAACATTACTCGAGATGGTGCTGTCATCTGAAAACGAGATCGTTATTATTACTTTTATTGTTAATTTATATTCTAGATTTTTTCTTCTTTTTCCTTTTGTCCGCTTAAAAAAAGAGAAGGTAATTTTCTTACGAGATTCTCAATGAACATATTCAATCCTAAAAATCTTGCTTCCCTTAACGCAGCGGCGATATAAAGAACAGCAGCAATCTCCATGAATATCTCGGCTATTAAACGAATTTTTCCTGATACAGAATTTAAGTGCATTAATCTGCATTCTTCTGTAAATGTTCGCCACCTGTTTGCAATTACGTTGAATTAAAAACTATCACTTTATAATGGAATAATCGATCTCAACATTTTCTTTTTTTTTCTCTCTTTTTTTCTTCTTTACAACTACTTCTTTTTTCTCGAACATTTTACAGAATATTTATTTTATTTTATTATATGTGTATTACTTAATATATATCTTGTTATTGATATGAAATTCTTAATCTCTAAATCAATTGAAATTTTGTATAATTAGTGTTTATAATCCGACGGAAAATTAAGGCTTGTATGTATATGTAAGTTATATAACACACACATACATACATATATATTTTATTTTTAGTTTATTGTCGACATTTTGATAAATATATTTAATTTTACTTACCAACTTTTTTTGCTGCTGATTTCAGTAACACCGTTGATATTACTTCCCCTTATCGTAGAATTAAGTTTAAGTAAATCATCGATCGTATTGATGCGATTAGTTGTGTTAATATTTTGATGAATTTCATTGTACAAAGTACGATTAGTATGATTAGCAAAACTTGTATCGAATTGATCTAATGTATCATTTTCCTCTATCATTGATGATAATATTGGTAACAAAGCATCCTTTAGTAACGATGTCACATTCGACATTAATTGCAAGGAAATCTTATCGAGAACGTTGTTCGAATTTTTCGTAAATCTTGTCTTCGATATCAAGCTCGTTGTTAGATTTTTAACGATCGATTCGGAGATATCACCAATTTGCAATGATTTTAAAATTCGTGTTGTTTCCACTGTCATTGGATAGGAGGAAATATTTAAAGTTGGATCGGTAGTTGTAATAGTCGTTGTTGCAGCAGAATTTTCCAATGTCCATGATGGTCCAGGACGTAACGTGAAACTTATTAGAGATAGAATGAAGTAGAAACAGAATAGATAAAATTGTTGATAAAATCTATAAGAATCATTGAAAATATTAATATATACTTTTCACGTTGAAAAATGTATGAACTTTTAATTACTGACCGATCTTTAACGAATGTATTCCATTTGGCATTTAAAAGATCAACCAGAGTACCATCCAATAATTCAAGATGCTCGTCTTTGTCCTGTAAAAAGAATAGTACTGTAATCGTACACATTTTTTTATTGTAATCGTTCGTTACATTTTATATATAAAATTTTATTAAAACCTACGCCAAAAACAACTAGATTTAGAGCAGAATTGTGACTTATATGTCCTGTGTTCACGTCTATCGTATCGACTTGTGATAAAGGATAAGCCGCACACGTTATACTTCCAATTTGCCAATAAATTTCTCTTTCAATATTTAAAATGTGAAAGAACATTTCGACTCTTCCCAATTTTGCTGACAATGTTAATGGTGTTAAATGTTGAACGTTCCTGATAGACAATGATGCACCTACTTCGTAAGCCATGTCAAAAGTCGTCTGAAAATTTTTTTCATAGTTAAATTATTTTTATTAGTTATGATATTATAATTATTAATACGAGTTAGTCTATGTTTCGCGCCTGGAAGTAGGCAATGGTTCATTCTTAGTCGATAATGTAGCTAACTGTTGCTATATATTCATAAAGGGATAGGCAACCCGTTTTACATACTTCTGTGGTCACATTGCCTATCGAAGGGACCAAAGAAAATTTTTTTACCGACATAAGACAACTAGTAATTAAATTATCGACAATGTATGAAGTATTGTCTGTATGCAGGCGCAATATTTAACATTTTCATTAACAATTATAGAAAAATGATAAATAAATATAACTAATAATTAATAATCTTAAAAAAAGTAAAATAAACTTTACCAATTTTTCATAAATGACGAGCATATGTAATACAGTATTTCCATTCGTGTCTTGTTTATCAGGATCGGCACCTCTGGCTAATATGAGTCTATAACATTCCTCTTGACCTAGACATGCTGCAAAATTGAGAGGATATTCTCCCCAATAAACGTATCTGATAAAAAATGCATCGAAGTTCAGTAAAAATTATCGATTGTTTTTTTAAATGTATCACTTTTAGATTTAATATATGTACCCGCTATAATTTGTTTCTGGGGCAACGCAAACCCATTCGTGTTCCAAACTATCGTATCTCGAAGCTTTTTGATCTTCAGGAGACATGAAATTACCGAAGCAACGTTCGTGTACGTCAGCTCCACAATCTAGAAGATATTTTACCATGGCTGGATCTTCATTAACAATTGCTATGTGTAGTACATTTTCTCCTATTAAATTGAAAAGAATGAATTATAAATATTAAATTGAATATAATAATTGGATCTCTTAATTATTTCGTAATAATTCCATCGTTATTATTTTGTGATCTTTTAAAGAGGAGACGTTAACCAGGCTTCGTCTATCCACCTGGTATAGATTCATAGATGTACTTACTTACTTGGCCGATGCATGTAAGGACGTAAATAGATTATGACTAACGACAAGCTATTTGCGATATGATGAAAAAAATGCCTCGACATTAGGTGAGGAAAATCAACTTGACCTCGATGTGAAATAACTTCACGATGGAGGGAGAAGTCGTAAAATTAATTGCTGCAGATTTGCCAGAGGCCATACGTTAATGTCTCGTCTTAGAGATCCTAATCGTTAATGATCATAACATGTGTAGGTACTTGCGGTTGATGAATAGTTGAATTGTTAAACGTCAATGATAAAACCGTAACACACATTAGATCGATAAGCATCGTACTTTTTGAATTTTCATGAAAAATGTTGAATTTTCATATATATCGTAACATATTTCATCTGACTCACCGTAATACTCATCGCTTATGTAAATATCATTTATCAAATTCGGATAAAAGCGTAACAATCTTTTTGCCAAGTCCGCGTGAATGGCTGTTGCGTGTAACATACACAAATGTAAAATAGTTTCACCGACGGCTCCTCTTTCGCTCAGACTCCAACATACCAATCTGTGCTTGCTTTTATCTGTGAATAAAAATATTTGATAAATGTTTATAGGATATCGTCCGTATCGTTAAATAAATTTACACGGTTATAATTAACTTTTTTTACCTATCTTACTCTCGTCCACGTCTTCGTCATTCAAATCTTTGTTTATATCGTAATCTGCTGGATTTTCCATAGCTTTCAATGCTGGTAACTGAAATAATTTTTTTTTTTTTTTTTAATATTCAATGTACCTTTAGTTTTTAATTTAAAAAAAAATTATATATAGTCTTTTCAATCATTTTTACCATTTTATGTCTTGGCCGATCTTTATTCCTAAATAACACTAATTTCTCAACAGGTATCCATTTGCCTTTTCCCTTGTTGTACAAAAATGGTTCGACCTTCGTTCTTAAAGCATGATCCAGTTCCGCAAATTGCTTAGTTTGCGTAGCTCTTTTCATCATATCCACGAATAGTCCACCCCCTATATATGAGTGAATATAAAATTCTTAGAAAGTAACATACTATGAATTCGTTCTATCTGTATATGTGTCTTATGTATAATTTTCAATTCCTGCTGCGATCTGGCAAACTTCTAATCATTACTTGAGAATTAAAATGGCCGGGGATCGGTCTCTCATATATTAAAATAAAATCTGTGGTGTCCAAAGGCAAGTCAATCTATTACGTCATATCTGCAAGTATTTAGATCATTAAGTTGAACACTTGCGAGTATCGAAGCAGTAATAGTCGGTATGTAGTAGTAACACTTCACTTTTCAAACTTAGCACATATGACTCATGGATAATAATGGATAAGGAAAGTACGAGATAGAAATTTTAATGATTCCTTTTTAATAATTATTTTTTAATTCATATTTTCTTTTATATTGTTATTGTATTTATTGATAATTATTTTCATAAGGATATATATATATATATGTATGTATTATAGAATATATATACACTAATAATTATTTTTACTATTTATTTGTTATCTCTCAGACCTTCTCAAAATATTCATTCATGTTTCTGTGCCAAGGATACAATATGTTAAAAATAAAGATGAAAACTTGTAAGAAATTCATTTTAGTTTTTATATTTATGAATTCTCTGACTTCAGTGTGTAATATTTAATATTTTACAAGGATCTACATTTTGTAATTTATTCATTTTTACAATTTCTTAATTTTTGTTTATATAGACGTACCATATGACAAAGTACATATTATGATTATTTAATATTTTATTGATTTGTTATTTTTTTTCGTGAAATATAGGTAGCGTCATCTGTTATGCGTTTACGTAATTATTACGTTTTTCTTGACTTATCTTTCGAGTTATGTCTTTTCCACGATCCAATAATTGTTAATTTTTTATATGTAATTGTAAAATAACGTGTTTTAATTTATGATATTATTTGTCTTTAATATATTTCCATTTGATTGAAGATGTTGGAATAATATTATTATATAGATTAATTAAAATGGCATACCTTTTAGATCTACAAATTTGTAAAGAACTATAGACGATGTATCCGTTTGTTTTTTAACACTACTTGAAACATTACTCTCGGTATTTCCCATATTAACTGATAAAAGTAATCAACTTTTATTCGAGCGCAAGAACGATTAATTTAGGCAAAGAATCGAACTGATATACCTTCAATAGCACTTTGGTTACTATGGTACATTCTCGTTATTGATTATACTAATTCAGATACATAAATTTGTACAACTCGGTATCTAAAATATTTCTAATAAATATATAACGTTACATTTAATTTTTACAATTGTACTTTAAATATTTTAATCTATATCTTTTCTATTCACAAAAATTGTAATACTATTTATTTTATATTTATATATATTTTTACATATTTATTTTATATAATATTATATGTGAAAAATAATTTATATAACTTTTATCTATTAGAAATATAATATCAAATGAAATAAAATTCAAAATAAAAATTACAATTTTGTGGTTTTTCAATTTTATTAATTATGGAATTAACAAAGAGGATATCCTGTCTATCTTTGATAATTAAAACCATAAATCCTGTTGGATTAAAGCCACGAAACGAAAATTATACTAGATGATAATAAATTTTGTGATAAAAATCTGTGATAAACCACATCCTTTAGACAATAGAAATAAATTTTAAATGTGTTCTACTTTCTTTTTATATTTGACAACTAAATTATTTAAGTTATAAAATTAATATTTTAATAACATAAGTAATATATAATTACTTATATATATATATGCACATAATTATAATTTAAAAAAATGTAAAATAATTATTAATATAATTAATAGAAATTGAAATGAAGGAAGAAAAAAAATTAAATTCGCCCTTTATGGGCAAACAACGAGGCCCCGGAGGGATTCGAACCCTCGATCTCCTGTTTACTAGACAGGCGCTTTAACCAACTAAGCCACGGCGCCATTGAGAGTACTATTTTATTGTAGTTCATTTAAATCAAGTAATAAAATCAATGTACACATGTTTTCAAACAGTTTAAAAATCATATATTTCTATATAATATTGTCATAAAACTTATATAATAAAAAGTAATTATTAACAAAATGCAAATTTAACGAGCAAAATAACGAAGTGATATATTAATAAAAAAATAATAATCAAACAATTCTATAATTATTATTTTCTACATTGCGATCAATATTATTAAGTAATTACATTTATAATAAATATGAAGAAAGGGAGTCATGGGCGAATGAAAAAATGATTGATAAAAAATCATAAATAGGGTTGTAAATCTGTCGCAAAAATAGTACAGAAGCTCTTGGATTATTTAAAATTACTTTCGGAATAAATGCGCTTAGAAAGAACGTCTAAAAAATCAATAGAGCTATTAATAAAGAAGATGATATATATATATACACACATACAAATATATATATACACACACACACACACACAGTGTCGAGTAGTGAGAAAATTTATGATGTATATACATACAATTACGTCTACTATCTATACTTTTCCTCTCTATATATAATGTATAGTATATTTTTCATGAACGAATTAATAGAAAGTTTTTCTCAAAATTTTTCGATCAATATTATTTTTCTTTTTCTTCTGGCCCCCGCCATTTTTGGTGATCGATCATGGTTAGAAATTTCCATTGAACAGAAGTTAAAGCTTCGACCCACATTTCGTAGCATTAAATTACTTTCCACGAAGAAAAATCTTCGACGAGATCTATTTATAAAGATCAAGTATGTGGATACTTTGGTAAGAGCAATGCAACCAGGACGCATGCTTTTTTCGGGTGTAGGAATGTATATGCATGTTATGTATATGTGTATATATATATATATATATATATATATATATATATATATATATATGCACATATGGTGCATCTCAAATTTTCAACGAGATAATAAAGTTACCTTCTATCGAGGACACAAACTAGTAAAATATTCATACAGTCTAAGAAAATTATTATACTTATGAAACACATTTCATTTTGTTGTTTATATTCGATTAATATGCATTTTTATATGTTCAAACAAATTTTTCATTTCGTTCGAAATTATATTATTAATAGTTCCATGATAAGACCCTATTACTTTTAATAGTGTATTTTACTATACGATTAACGATATTTATCTAATAATAACTTATATATCTTTATAGACTTACTTGATAGTATCGAGGTCACAAATCTTGCTTATATAGTTAGTGAAAGTCAAGGTTCTCAACAAGTGGCTCGTTGGTCTAGGGGTATGATTCTCGCTTAGGGTGCGAGAGGTCCCGGGTTCAAATCCCGGACGAGCCCGGTTTTTTTTATTTTCGTTTCTATTTTTTTTGTGTTTTTAATTTTTTCCTTTTTAATCAATTAATGTTTTTTATACATTTTTACATTATATTTAGATGTATCATATCAATGAAAATGTTAATCAAATTATATAAATTTATCGTCAAATATTTTTATTTCTCTAATGAAAATAAATTTGATTAGGAAAGACGAATGACAGGTATACATGGACTAAAAGTTCCTAGCTGATTTAAACTAATCAATTACTCTTTTGCAAGACTCTGTTGGATTAATTTCTTTTCTGTTTTTTTTTCTTTTCTTTTTTTTTTTTGTTTCGTTTATAAAACTATATGCCTAGAAGAATTTTATTAGGAATTTTTGGTCTGTCTGAATAAATGATTAATTATATTTAGAAGTAGATTACTTGAAATTTCGGAAATATTAAAATTTCTTTATCACGATGTGTCATGATGACGTATGACCACATTTTTATAATTTATCTTTTATAACTTATCGTTTATTAAGAAACTTAAAATGTCTCATTTTTTTTATCATACACGTAATCATAACTTAATTCGTATCTAACAACGTAAAAGTACATACATAATTTTAACTTGGTAAGTTTCACCCATTCGACCAAGTGACTTTCTTAGTGCTCTCTTATCGGCTGTACCGATGTTGGAATAAAAAGATGCGAGTAAAGTGTTCGATATTGAATTTACGATAAGATTAAAGCGACCGATTCCAATTCTTATTTACACGTCGTTTATTCAGCGGCATTCTGAAAGAAATAGTATGCTTCGAAAGTATGTTCGAGTATCTATTCTCATGAACTACTCTCATATTAGTTAGAAAAGTTTCATTCATTATCTGTCATTGAGAAAGTGCTTGATATTTTTTCCCTGATGTTTTTTATAATAAAAAGAAAAAGAAAAGAAAAAAATTTAGAAAGAAAACATAAAAAAAAACTTCAGAACAAATGGTACGTATTATTAATACTATTATATACTACTAATACTATTATATAATATAACAAATATCAATTCTTAGTAATATATAAAAGAAATTCTGCAATCCTTATATCATTCAGATTAAAATCCACATATCTCATATTTCTATATAATGTGCATTAAAGAAGTAAATGATCTCAAAAGAAAACAAGATTAATAAGAATAATAGTAGTAATAATAATAATAATAATAATAATAATAATAATAATAATAATAATAATAATAATAATAGCCATAAAAAAAGAAAGAGACAAAAAAATAATTCTAATCAGCAAGACAAGATACAACATATGTACGTACATACTTACGTACATATGTACATATGTACTCGAACGCTAAATTATAAAAGTCACAGATAAGTAAATTCTTGATCCTTAATAAGAAGATAACTTTCTTATATGGTCATATATGAACGTATATATGTTAATATTCTTTTAAAAGAGATCGTGATTCATAATACCATTTCTCTGCATCCTATGTATTAACACAATTTCTTCTCCGCATTCTTTTTCAGCCGCAAGGAGATCCGGTGGTTGGAACGAGAAAAGGAGCGTCGAAGAGACGCTCATATTATATCATCCATGTATTGCGTGGCGGGTTCGAACCGAATTGTGATACGGAGACTTAGTTTAGCTTGCGTTTACCTACCATCTCCGCGGGTCAGTTAGACGCGCGCTTTCATGCTGCCAGCAGCAGCGAACGCACAACTCTTGTCATCACATCCCTCTTTTTAGACGTCTTACGTTTAACTGACACGTATCGACACGATTACGAAGAAGAAATCATTGTGATTTAAAACAAATTTTTTTCTTTTATTACTCATCTCTTTTTGTTCTGAATTCTTTTCTTTTCTTTTTTTCTGAATCTTTTTTTTTTTTCTTTTTATTCCTTTTTTTCCCCCCACTCTTTCTTCCCTTTCTTTTCTTTTCTTTTTTTTTTTCGAGACACGTTCCGTTCGTTTCTTTTCTCTATGAGTTACTTTACGAAGAAGATCATTTCTTAGTGTCACATGCCAATCGAAGAGGGATCACGAAAGAAGATAGTCCTCTCATTTGCATCTCCTTTGGAGAATCGAGTAAGTCACGAGTTTCATCTTTATATATACTTTTTTTTCCTTTTCTTTTCTTTCCTTTTTGTTCTCTTTTTTTCTTTTTTATTCAGTATGTAAACCATACTTTCGATTTTGAAGCGCTTGTATGCGTGTGTCCTCGTGCGTACGTGCGTTCGTATGTCTGCGTAATTTTTCAATGGAGAAATCTCAATGATGGAAGACATATAATTAATAAAAAAAAATATCGATAAATACTTGAGACCTTCTCTCTCTCTCTCTCTCTCTCTCTCTCTCTCTCTCTCTCTCTCTCTCTCTCTCTCTCACTCTTTTCTCTTCTTTCTTCTCGATAACTAACATAATATTCCAGGGAGACGCTCATTGACTTGCTAAATACAACGACGACGACTCAGAACGGGCTTAACTTCGCGTATCTTTCTTTCGAGAAAGCTATAAACGCGTACGGTTAAAATAGTAGCTAAGTTTAACGAACGATAATTTTGTTTATACGATAAACTCGTCCCTCTAGAGAACTTTTTCTCCATTCGTTTTTTCTTCTCTCTTTTTTTTCGTTCTTTTCTTTTTCTTTTTTAACTACACAGTTTCCTTTTCCTTATCTTTTTTGTCTCTTCATTCCCTTTTGTTTTTCTTTTCTTTTTTTTTTTTTTTCTTTACATCAACAACAATAAAACATGTGTACCGCAGACGCATCTGCGAGATTGCATAATAAACGTGTGCTTGATCTTCTATTAACGATTCGAAGGTTCATGTGCGAAGGTGAGTTTGTATTTTAAAGGGGAAGAACAAATTGAGATGTAGGAGAGTTTAAGGAGGAGGGAGTATGAGCACGAGAGAAGGAGCTAAACAAGAGAAAAGAAAAATATTACGAAGCAGTTATCTCAGTACGATTGTTTTCTTTATATCTCGAAGATCTTATCGATGTCCTCGTCTCGTTGCTGCGAGACGAGCAAAAAAAAAAGAAGAAAAGAAAGAATCGTCGAATTATTTGTTTCCAATGATGCATTTTTTCTCTTGCTTTTTTTTTTTATTTTCTTTTTCCTGAAAATTATTAGTCAGAAAGAAGAAATAAGGGGGAAAAAATCTAACGTCGCGCGATTCGATAACTGCATGATAAACATAACTGTTTATTTCGAAATTGCTTACCAGTCTTAAATGGTATGCGTATGTAATATGATAGTTGTGCGAAGGTCAATGGTCGGTGTATTTTTCTTTTTGTTAACGATACAAATCAATCAAAAATTCGTAACAATTTTCTCGAAAGACCATTTCGAATAGATATTATTCATAACGACATCGTTTCATTCTTACGACTATGAAATTGTATTAGATAAAATTACGTAGGCAAAAAGAAAAAGAAGAAGAATCATCGTTTATATTATTAGAAACTCGTTGTTTAAAAAAAGAACGTAACTATTTCAAGACTTGATAAGATCTACGAGAAGCGAAATAAAAATACGTGGAATTGCATTCCCCGAAGTCAGAAGACACGAATTATCAGTTGATGATTACAATTCGCTTACGGCGCCGAACTAATAACGAGCGAACTTCGTATCTCAATGGGTTTGAAATTTTATGCTAAACATGATAACAGTGTTTTTGCAAAAGAAGATCAAATATAATATATATTATACATCACAGACATTTATCGATTTGGAAGGTAAATTATAGCAGGTTCGATATCGTAATAAGAATAAGAGCAGCTTGACTATTTTTCATACGATTCTTAATTACGTTTACAATCATTTAGTTATTTATAAAGTCAGGGACAATGTCGATTGTTTATAATAATTTTCCTATTCGTAAGATAATTCATTTATAATGCGGAAACGGAATATGTTCACCCACGTCTTTTAATTAGAAAAAAAAAGAAAAAGATAGAAAAAAAGAAAGAAAAAAGAAAAGAAAAAAGGAGGAAAAAATTAAGTGAATAATGAAGTGTATGGCGAATATAATCGCGTTGAATCGTTAAAATCGATATGGGAGTGAAAAAGATAGCAATAGAGAGAGAGAGAGAGAGAGAGAGAGAGAGAGAGAGAGAGAGAGAGAGAGAGAGAGAGAGAGAGGAAGGCCATGCGAGATCCATCGAAGGTAAATCGAATTCCACCTTCGTGGAATAAATCGACGTTCGCGTAGCTCCCAGCATACGACGAGAGAAGAATGTTAAAACATAGTTCCGAGAGACTGCGAGACAGCGAAAATGTTAGTGATGCTTAACGGTATAGCATGTTATCTTCGTGATCGTTCTCGTCACGGAAAACCGATTAACGTTAAACGAGTTTCGATACGATTCTACTCGCGTATCTTTGACATCGATTTTGGCGAATTGGAATTATAATCTTTTTGCTTTTTCTTTTTCTTTTTTTCTCTTTTTTTTTTTGCTTTTTAAAGTAAAACTACAATTTTGAATTTCTTTCACCATAATTTATTTTTGATTATTATTTGATTGAATTAATTGTTTTATATATATATGTAAAAAATTATTTATGTATATATATAATTTATTTAATATATTAATTTCCAATGAAATTAGAAATAGAAAAGTAAGGAATAAATTTAGAAACAAATATTTTTAAGAAATATGTTATTTTTGTTTCTGAAATAATACGATGCATATATATATATATATATATATATATATATATATATATATATATGAATTGCATTTGCTATCTAAGCGCAACAGATGGATTAGTATTTAGAATCTGATCTTTGGATAAAGTGAATAACGAAAGTGGGCCATTCGTGAGGAATATAGTGTCTTTTGAAAGATATTGCACTTCGATAAAATTGATCCATGCCAGACGTAGTTCGTTCTATCGTGATAAGAAATGCAAACAGTTTAGCGTTACGCTTTTCAACGTGGGAGTAATTAAACGAAAGCGTTGTGTGAAACGTCATCGTCTACTCTCATAGTAGCTTGTAATAGAGGCTTGCTTGTTTCGCATAACAATGTAAGTATATATTGTTATGCTGAAAAATAAAGATAAATACATATACATACATATGTACATATGTATGTAACTCGTAAAAAACTTAAATAGACGCCAAAAGATTTAAATAACCGTTGACATCATCAAGATAATTCTAAAAAAAAAAGACAAACGTAAATAAAAAGGAAATGAAAAAATAAATAAAAAGAGATTACAAAAAAATGTATATAAAAAGTGAGATCGATATAAGGAGGCAGTCATTATTTATGTAATATTTTATATAAAAAATCTAAGAGATGAATTAGTATAAAGTATACATCGTAATTTCAATTCTAAACAATTTTTCTAAATACGTATGTACTCGTTTTGTTCGTTTTATTCGTTTTTATCTCGTGATACGATAAGCGATGGAAGATACACACACACACACACACATATACTTAAAAATGAAACGACAAAATTCAAATAGGTATTATTGTATAATTTTTTCAAAGGTCACGGTTAATCAGTTTTATAAGCAATTTGTCGATCTTGAGAAATTTCATAAGTCAAAAAATCCGCATATTTAACTTTATCTTTTTTTTTAGCTGCTTATCTATCAATAAGAGAGAGAGAGAGAGAGAGAGAGAGAGAGAGAGAGAAATAGAAATAAAAATATAAAAGTAAAAATTAAGAGAAAAAAAATAGAGGGTCATCATATGATCCGTGATACACGAAAATGTTGAAGAGCAAGAAAGATAAGTAGATAAGTGCTCTTTCTCTCTCTCTTTCTTTCTCGTGCTTACGTGAATGCACGTACTGGTCAAAGATAGATGGGGATCGGTGCGGGATTGTCATCGCTATATTTACTTTTGGTACGCATACTCTCTCAACACTTAATTGTCAACCATTATAGCAGAAGGTACTAATCGTTTTAAAACCATTGCGAATGTGAGTTAATTGATCCACGTAATAGCGCACAACGTATTAATCTTATGATCCAACGTGACTTTTATGAATTATAAAATCGTGTTTCTTGTTCTTTCTTTTTTTTTTTTTCATTTGAATTTCTTCTTTCTTTTTTTCGTTTTCGTAGTATGAAATTCAATGAATCATCCGAAATAATTCGACTGATTTCTTTAATCATCGTATGAATCATCTTCCAATCTGTTTGATTTTTTATTAATCATACTTTTTATAAATGCGTATATATAATTAGTTTGTTCATGTTGTCTCATCGATGTTCTTGAAAACATTTCTCGTAACTTTTCCATTGAAATAATTGGTCATAGCTATTTTTACAATATAATTATTTCTAAGATGGTATAATTATGATAATGAAAAAAAAAATTACTTATGACTTACGCAACAAATAGTATCGATCCTTTTTAGAAGATAACGATCGAACGAGAACGAGACTATAAAAAAGAAATCGAAATTTCGTCCCAATGATTTCTTTCTTTTTTTTTTAATGTTCTTTTCTCCTTAGCAGCAATATAATTATAGTTTTGGGTCTCTTGTACTAGAAATAAGAATTGGGTAGCACCCGTTAACGATTTGGCTGTTGAATTAAAGTGCTTGGCTGTTCGCCTAAGACCTCTGCTATGTTTCGTAGAATTACCGTTTTTTTTTCTTTTCTTTTTTTTTCCTTCCTTTTAATGTCCTTCTCGAACGAATTCTCTTTCCTACCTGTGACTTAGTAACACTCAGAAACTCGCATATAAACAATATATCTTGTTAGGGTAGATCGACGCTCGGAATTTGGGGCAACGAGCGCATCCAACAAGATGGTGGTACTGATCATCGGTTAATATGACGTACTAGTTATTTTTAGTATTAACAATTTGGAGAAACGTGAATAAGCAGTGGCGCGCCGTTTGATAAACAGAGAAGAAGGGAAGAAAAAAAAATGGTGTCATGCTTGGAAAAAAAAAGTGAGACATCTCTTACTTTCTTTTTTGATTTTTTCTTTCTTTCTTTTTTTTCTTTCTTCCTTTTTCTTTTTCGAGACAGAACAGTAGCAACAGATTAAAATTCATATGGGTAGTCATTTATTTTTAATGCATTTCTTTTAAAAACGTATTCTTACGAAGCAAATAAGAAAGAAAATAAAAGACGAAAATTGTGTCATACTCCAAAAAAAGCTCCTTCTTTTTTAGAACAGTGGTAACGGATTAAAATATATATGGGGAATTGATATAGGAGACATTCCTACCTTTTTTCTTCGTTTTTTTTTTTTGACCATGACACGACAATAGCAATAGATTAAAATTCGTATGGGAAGTCGAATCTTTGTATGCATTTTTAAAGAGCGTATTCTAAGAGCGTTTTACGAAACAAATGAAAAAAAAAGAAGAAAAGAAATTGTGTCATACTCCAAAGAAGAAAACATCTCCTTCTTTTTTAGGACAGCAACGATAGATTAAAATTCATATGGGGGTATCACATTTTTTCTCCACGCATTTTTCATGAATGTATTCTAGAAGTGTGCTATGAAGTAAAAAAAAAAAAAAAAAAAGTAAAAAAAGAACACGAAGAAAGAAACGTTGTCACGCTTTAAAGGAAAAAAACGTGAGACATCTCGATTTTTTTTAGGACGGTAGTGACGGATTAATATTCATACGGGGAATCGCATATTTTCTATGCATTTTTCAAGAACGTATTCAAGGAATGTCGTGAATGAAGTAAACAAAATAAGAAAGAAAAAATTAGATAAAAATGATGAGAGAAAAAAGAATAAGAGTAAGAAAGAAGGAAAGAGAGAGGGGGGGGAGGGAGAAACAATAAAAACGAGGTACCCGCGTTATTAAGACGCGTATTTCTTAAACGAAACGTTTGACCTCCGATCAAAATGGCGGTCCACTTTCGTTTTACAAGCGTGCTCGGACTTTAACGTCGAACTTACTGAGTCAACAAGCTAAGAGGAGAAAAGATTATAGTGATGCAAAGAAAAGGAAAGAGGAAGAGGAAAAGTAAGAGAGAGAGAGAGAGAGAGAGAGATATGTATACGTAATTCGTGAAGTAAATTTACAAAGTGTATGCACGAAGCGTTGATTAATCGAGAGATTGGGTCGTATATGGAGCGAAAAAAGAAAGGAAGATAAAAAGAAGAAGAAAAAAAAGAAAGAAAGAAAGAAATCAAGAATTAGAGGAAGAAAGAAAGAAAGAAACGAGCTTGACATTTATTGCTACCTCTTCGTTATCGTCGTTGTTGTCGTCGTAACATTGGCGTCGTAACGTCGTCGTCGTCGTAACGTCGTCGTCGTAGTTGACGAAGCGCATAAATTGGTTGGCACGCGTTTCGCGTTGTCGTTGACGTAAGAGAAATGAAGTGCGATCATTGCCTATTCGTTTCTAGTCTACCATAAACTCTTCTCGTTAATTATTGCTATTCTGAAGAGAGGGAGAGAGTAGGTGGGTGGAATGGTAGGAGAAGAGAGAAAGAGAGAGAGAGAGAGAGAGTGGGGGAGGGATGGAAGGAGAAGGGAGAAAGAGAGGGAGAGAGTGAGAAGGAGAGAGAGAGAGAGAAAGAGAAAAGAAAGAGGTGATTATTATAGAAGAAAATACAGAAAGGCTTTGTAAACACACACGTGTTTACAACACATTCGTGTTCACGCTTCAGTTTTCAACGCTTCGAATATGACGGTGACAAATTTTCTGCTCTACTTTTCATAATATGCTTACTGCTCCATGTGCTTTTCGTGATAAAATGTAGAATTCCAAGAGAAAGAGAGAGAAAGAGGTACTATTTCTGTATCTATCCGAAATTATTTTTAAATCGATCGTTTTGTTTCGAATATTAAACCAGATGTTATCAATCCTTTTAACACAATACAAGTGTAATTATTTTAGAACAAAATATGTTAGTTGAGTATTATAATATTTAAAATAAAATTTGTTAAAATTATTCTAGAGGAATAATATTTGTAAACATAAATTTTCTACATCTTATATAAATAATAAATATCTTAAAATTATTTAGTGGATATATAGATATATATATGGATATATATAAAATTCTCCATAATCACACTTTTTTTAATATTGAAATATATTTATATTTATATTTATATTTTTTAATATTTAATATTTAAAATATCATAAAAGTTAACTTACATATATAGAAATTGTGAAATGGTCATATAAATAATACGAAACTGTCGGTTCGTCCGCAATGGCACATCGACGTATCGCGGAATTAAAATTTTAAACTCGTGCTCTCTACGACTGAGCCATAAAAATAATCCGAAGCGGAATATAAAACAGGAGGTCCATGCTACTACAGTCCGTTTATTTTCCCGAACTCTCAAGGGGGATGTCGAAACGCATTTAGAAACATACAAACCGTTCTCCGACATATTGATCGTGCTCTTTCTCCTAAAATCGAATTTGTTCTTTATTCTCTCTTGCCATTTTGTAATTTAATAAAACAACATATGTTCACATATAGATGTTTATATATATATATATATACACACACACACACACACATATACATATATACATGTGTATTTATCCTAAACTTGTAATCAACTTGTAAACAAAAAAACAGTAGTTGATGACGGCAGTAAATAATTAATCATATAATTCATTGTATAATATCGATTATTTCCATTAGTGTGTTTGACTATAGCGATTATTCGATGATGTTTCTCTGTATATGTGTGTACGTATGTACAAATGTATGTTATGTGTATATTTGAGAACGAAGATAATCTATCATTATCGTTTTGATGTAAAGAACTCATGTCTTATTCTCACGAGAAAACGATTAATATTGCGAGAAAACGATTACATGTGATATTATCGATTTGACGTATAATCGGATAGCGTAATGCTCGATTAGTATCGTCAAACGAACGACGGTGCATCACCGTGAGTCACGATATGTGTTATACGTGTCTTGTGAATGAATTGTTCGTTCCGGAAAGAAGATGTAGTGCGCATGTGTTTATATGTATGTGTACATCTTAAGTCATCAGTTTCTTACAGAAAACGATCGATTGTTCGATCAGCTCGATTGAAAGGTCGAATAATTCAAATACCATTGAAATGAGACATTTAACTCGACGTTTGCCGACTGTCTCTATAAAATTTCTGTATTGATCAAGACAGATGCCTTAACGATAAATAAATTGATCGATGGAATTATAGGAAATCAAGTATATATTGTACAACCTTCGAACAAATCATTTTTATAGATACAGACAGAGTTAGAACGTTTCCGACCCCTTTGAAAATTGATCAATGCCTTTGAAAATGGTGATCAAAGAGAGACGAAAAATAGAAATTTTCTAAATGTAAAAGTATGCTATTTTTTTCTTTCCCTTTTTTTTTCTTCTTTTTTCAAGAATCATTTTACAGAGTAAAATAATTAATCCTCCCTATCCGTACCGTTCTATGCAATTTTTCTTTTTTATATTATTTTACAATATATTAAATATCCAATTTCCACTTACGTTCTGTTCGATGTAATTTCTTTTTTAAGAATCATTTCATAAATTACTTAATACCTTCATTCTGTTGTAGAAAATTCATTCTGTAAATGAATACACAAAGGACATTTCATTTTATTAACGTTTGCAATGAGAATCCAACTATCTGTCCTCTTTGATCTTGTTCCGTTTCTTTGAACTGGCCTCTTGTCGAAAAGTCGGTCACAATTATAGGCTTCGCGATATATAAAGGTTACATAGCTTTCCGTTGAGAGAGTAGTCATTGAATAAATCCGTCTCTGACGTCACATTGATACTCGCTAAAGCGATTAATCGATGCAAATATGTAGTAAATCACGACGAGGCAATACAATGACGATGTCGTGCCAATTTATTCTCGATACTTACAAACACAGACGCGCATGCATACAAGTATTTCGACAATTGATAGCATTCAGCTATGATCTGAAATTAAATTTTAATTGTTAACATTCTATGTGCTCAGATGCATAACGTGACGAAATTACAAGAAATATAATTAGGTTTAATAAACGATGTAAGATACGTCCAGCAATTTAAATCTTTTATTAAATTCAATAAAAGAAAAAAAGTCGTGATAATATAACTTATCTAATTTTTTTTTATTACTTAACAGTAGTAATAAAGCTTCTTTTTTTAGTGGAAAAAATTTTAAACAAAGATTATGAATCAAAAGGTTAACAAATAAGTTTGATCTTCTATTTAAAAAAAAAAAAAAAAAAAGAAAGAAAAGAAAAAAAAATACAAAATAAAATCTCAACGCATACATATATTACGTGTATATGGTATCGCGTATGCGAAATCGTATGTGAATTTTAATTACCATAAATAGACGAGTGGCTCGTGTTCTCATTGTCATCTTGATTAGAGAGAATTAATTCTTGTCTCTTGGAATTTTACGTGTTAGAAGAATAGAAAGTTGTAGGTGGTCGGAATCATATCGCGGCCTCAGCGGTGACTTAATGTTAATGAAACTAAATGGGTCAAGACCGTTTTGCTGTGCGCTCTAATCGTTCCCGATAGCGTGCCACTTTTATTTCACGCACTACGCGAATCGCGTTATGTGCATACATACATACATACATACATACGTACGTAGATACATCATACATATGTAATAAAACGTCTTGCACTCTGATTTTGGTCGATGCAAATTTGGACGATGACGTCGTAACTATTTCATTAACTACACTTGTCATTCATCGTCGTGACACTCTTACGTAATGTACATACGTTTATTTTTATTTTTATTACAAATTAAAACAATTTCTTCCTTTCCGTGTACTCTTTCGTTTTTGTCCTAGTTTTTCTTGCTGTGTGTTCGCGTGCATACGTGCGTACATGTGTTTTTTTTTTCGAGTACGAGGTCGAGGTCAATGACCCTTTCAGAGAAAAGAGATCTAACCCATTTACATACATTTCGTTTCTTTAGATTAATAGAATCATCAGGGTAAACATTATAACGCTCTCGTAGCTCGCAAATGAGTCAGAGTCATTGTATACATGTACATAGAGATCTAAGCGCATTTATCAAGGTTCTGTCTTTAAAGCGATCCATTAATTTATAAATCTTAGAGAATTCCGGTGCCTTAACCTTGGTAATCTTAGAAATACGTCTGGAATTGCGCCAATTTTCTGAATGAACAGTTAGAAGTTTAAATGGTCTATCTTAGTCAGTGTGTCAAGTCTGTTTATATCGAGTCAAGTCGAAACATGTTGACTTAACAGCGATATTTTTGGTATCGCTATGTTATTGTCCTTGAATTGTTAGAGTGCAATGATCGAGTGTCAAGTTAGAATATATAATACATTCATATATACATTCATACACATGTAGATAAATGTACGTATATTCTAACTTGTTACTTGAAAATATATACAAAGCTATAACTCAAAACGTAACTCGTACGGATTCTAAGTTTTACTCGATCTCGTAAATTTCAATGATATTACTTTGGCAAATACGATTTATGAGTTTTGCAATGTGGTAGTTACGAGACCAGAAGAGTCATCGAGCTCTCATTTCACAAACGGATCGATGAGACGTGACTACGGTTTACGATACGTTCGCGAGTCCAAGGAACCTCTTATCGATTGTCATTGATCAATTCATGCGGCCGTTTGCATCCGTTAACTCTTGCATGTGTGTGCGTATTATGGACCGACGAGTATAACGACACTTCTCTCTTTGCTTTGCTCCTTATCGGTAAGACACGCATAAGGATGGGTTAATGCAATATTCTGGCTCACCTCCAAAAACCACTCCCATCTGTTAGAAAATCCAGATGCAACAAGGTCGACTTTGACACTTGACAATTTATATTCCATTGATATATTTGACACTCGATCATTTTTAATCCATAGCTGTGTTTATGTGTGTGTGTGTGTGTGTGTGTGTGTGTGTGTGTGTGTGTGTGTGTGTGTGTATATATATATATATATATATATATACTTTTTCATCAACATTTAAAATGGCCAAACTGACCATCGACCAGAAATTTTTATCTGAATAAAATTAATTTACAAATCGATTTATTTGTATCATATAATCCAGATAAATGTCGGTGTAATGATATTTATAAGAGTTATAAATGTCATGTCATTATATGAACGTATCGAACGAGTTTTATTTCAAATCGATAACATATCTCTTTCTCTTTCTATTTCTCTCTCTATACCTCTTACGCTTTATATGCATTTATACATAGATATCGATTAACTTCGCTTCGGAACGAAGGAATAAACATCTTATCGATTATTATTGCTGTAACAAGACCTTTTATGAATTACTCTATAATTTATCTTACGTACATACGTGACGTATAAAATTCATTTTATATTATGTATATATGTCATGTGTTTTACACACACACACACACACACACAATGTAACGAAAAATCATAAGATTTATTTATACATATACGATTTATTATAAACGTCAAATCGATCAATTCGAGGATGTATTATAATAAGCATTGTTCCAGTCTGGTAAATTCCATCAATATTATAATGCGACAGAATCGTTGTAAAGAGTAGGTGATCCGTGATAAATGACTTTTTTAATAGATGAATTAATTAAGAATATTAATGTGCTAATAGAATAGAACGTACTTGAGACAGCGACGTTTATAGAATAGAAAAAATTTTGTGAATCAATTCGTTCAAAGGATCGTTGACAATAATCCTCATCGTTTTATTTTTCAATTCACGTACAGATAGATTCACTAGCATTAGTATAGCGTTCGGTAACACCTGGCAATAGACTACAATTACTCTGCCAAGTTTGCGTTGTACACTTAGAACGCGTCACCTCTTTCGCTACTTTGGAACGACTTCAAAGTTACGTTCCGCTTGTTAAATGCCCGTGCAATTTGTCATATGATTATCGGCATTCTCAAAAGACGATGGAATCTTGTATAACATTCTTGCATTGCTTTTGAATGATATAACACGCTTTCTTTCACCTCGAAAATAAGAAACACGGAGATAAGACATGTATATGTATTGGTCTATTTTATTGATAAAAAATATTTTTTATCTAATATTTTTTACAAGAAAAAAATTATTTCTTTTTTTGTTTTTGAGGAGAACAATTTTTTAGGAATCCCTTATCTTATTGACATTGTTACAAATAATAATTATTAATTCATCATATTTAATTATCAATATTTTACAATTACATATGACAATTGTAATTATAAGCATTGCGCCTGGAAATAGGCAATACTATTTTCATTACGTCGGTAATATTGCATGCGATAAATTTTTCAAGATCCCATATAAATATTATTCCGTAATGCACAGATGTATGAATGAGTTGCCTATCATTAACGAGTTTGAAAGAAAGATTTTGTAAGACTTTGGAGTATGGAGTGAAGTCTAGTTTCAGGCGTCACAGTCAATATTTTTATATCAAATATTACATTTGTTTGCGTTAAGTATTATTTTTTTTTGATCAATAAAAATCTTTTTGTTCGATTCATTAATATGAAAAAGAAATTTTTCAGGATGTGGAGCTTTGCGGTCGTTGCTCTAGCATATTTTTCGTCGCTCGCGAAAGCGATACCAAATTATAGCGGACTTCCGCCTGGTCCATATTGTGCTGCGAGATATCCAGCAAGGAGATGTTGTGAAGGACGACAGGATGAGTGTAGCGCACCGATATTATCGACGACGTGTTATTGCGATGACTTCTGCGATCGAGAGAGAGAAGAAGATTGTTGTCCAGATTATTATTCATATTGCAAAGGCATAACCGAACCTCCACTGGAAGAGGTCAGACGTACGTTCTTTGTGTGTTCCAATGAAATCGATAATCAATTCCTTTAATTTCATATTCTTCAGTACTTTTAATAGTCATTTTTGATTCTACAGTTTGCTCCTACGAAGGAAGAAATTACAATCACAGTCAGATTTTCAAAGTAAATTGCAATGAATGGTAATTAATCGATATTATTTCTTTTCTACATATAATATGATACATACTATCGTAACGAATAAAGGTGACGATTCGTAAAATTTTTCAGTAAATGTTCAACGTTAGGTAGACGGGCGGAGATTCTTTGCGAGAAGAATCGATGCCTGATCGAGCCAGATTTTGTCGAGGAACTTTATTTGGAGAGTAATACGTTAGGTTGGCTGCCTGGAAATTATTCGAAATTTTGGGGAAGGTCTCTCGAAGATGGAATACAATATCGATTGGGAACGCTTAATCCGTCGCAATCGGTAAAAATGAGATATTTATTTGATAATGTCAATGTTAAGAAACGAAGCAGTATAAAAAAAAAGAAATCATATTTTTAATATAATCATCTATATCTATAGATTTATAAGATGAATCCTGTGCGACGCGTTTACGATCCCGAAGCACTTCCACGGAGTTTCAATGCTAAGTCACGTTGGTCTCGTGACATATCTGAAATTCACGATCAAGGATGGTGTGGAGCTTCTTGGGCGATATCAACAGCTGATGTTGCGTCCGATAGATTCGCCATCATGAGCAAAGGTATCGAAACTGTAGAATTAAGTGCTCAGCATCTTCTTTCGTGCAATAATCGAGGCCAGCGAGGTTGCAGTGGTGGTTACCTGGACCGTGCTTGGTTCTTCATGAGAAGATTCGGGTAAATAAAATGTTCATTCAATCAAATCGCAAATTCTTAATCGTATCATATCGATCAGCAACGTAAACGATTTGTTCTCGCTTTTTTAGATTAGTCGACAAGGATTGTTATCCTTGGACAGGACAACAAGATCAATGTAGATTACGAAAGAGAACAAATCTGAGAGCAGCTGGATGTCGAAAGCCACCTAATCCACTTAGAAAGGAATTATACAAAGTCGGGCCAGCTTATCGTCTTGGTAACGAGACAGATATAATGCAAGAAATCTTAACTTCCGGGCCTGTTCAAGGTAAAGAGAAATTGCTGGTGGTTGTTAATACTAGCGAATCATTGGTTATATTTTGTTCTTTTGTTTGACGATTTTATAAACTTTCAGCAACGATGAAGGTCTATCAGGATTTCTTTTATTATCAATCGGGTATTTATCGACATTCTCGAACTGCGGAAATGTATCAGTCTGGATATCATTCGGTGAGAATCATTGGATGGGGTGAGGACTACCATCGTGGTAGTTTGGTCAAATATTGGGTGAGTATTCTATGAAAAATAATTCGATAAACATTTACGATGACGATCTTACGATCTTGTTATTAATCAAATATTTTCGACTTTAGATCGTTGCGAATTCTTGGGGCTATGACTGGGGTGAAAAAGGTTTCTTTAGGATCGAAAGGGGAACGAACGAATGTGAGATCGAATCTTATGTACTCGGAGTTTGGGCTGAAACGTTATAATATTAAGACAGTATATATTCATATATATATATATATAGATATATACTGAAAAGAAAATTGTGACATTTTTTTTCATAATCACTAAATAATATCGGTGCATTTATCGATTCTTCTGTCCTCATTGTTTCGTTGAATTTTATATTAATAGATAATTGTCAAAGCGAGTCAAGACGCAATCCAATAATAGTCTTTTGTTAAATGTCTGATTTGGTATCTTTGTTATTCCGTTTAAATCAATGCAAACCAATGCAAAAATTTATACTGTTGTTATAGTTGAATACATATAGTAAAAATATCAAAGTACAAGCAAAAACAAAAGTACAAGCAAAACACAACACATAAAGAATACCAATTACATAAGGATGTGTTCAAAGAACGAAAAAAAAGAAGGAAATAAAAAAAAGAAAGAAAGAAAGAAAGAAAGAAAAGGAAAAAAACTCCTTATGTTAAATAGATTACCATATGTACAATGTACCAAATCGATATCATCCCAACTCAGGTTTATACCTACATACATACATACATACATACATATATATATATATTTATATATATATATATTTATATATATATAATACATATTTTTAAGAGTCACGATAATACATTATCAATATATTATATTATAACAATATTATTGATATACTGCCAATATCTGTAACGATTCAGAAGGACTGTGCGTGAGTGCGTGCGTGTGTGTGTGTGTGTGTGTGTGCGCGCGTGTGTGTGTGTGTATGTATGTATGTATGTATGTCGACATTTTGAAATGTGTTCGTCAAATAATTTTAATGTCAAATCATTAATCATTCGCAAAATTATTTGACCGACTGCTTGTTGCCACGCCAATTTACAATTTACTTACATATATTACAATTAGTTTAAAAATAATTTCACTATATTGTCTATCATTTTAATTAGCAAAACTCGAAACGCGAATTTCGTGCTTTCTGCTTTTACTCATATGCAGATTATATAATTTTAGTTAATATTTTATATTATATCAATCATTACATACGCGTGACTATAACAATAATGATAATTCTAATAATAACATCGAAAAATAATGTAATTCATATAAACTGGATTGTATACGAACGTCATATTATACTCAAGTATACGTGTGCATATATATATATATATACATATATATATACACACACACACATATATGTATAATTAATGTATATGTAATACAACGTGAAATGTATATATATATAATATATATGATAAATGTCATATATATATTATATATATATATGTGTGTAAGAATTAGCTTCCATAACTGTTTTGTCTAAACGCGTCAGTATTTAAGTAAAATGTTAATAGAATTCGAAATGAATTCTTTGAAATATTTTTGTTACATGCAACGCCACGACTATCCTAATCATGTCATTAGTTAAATAGTAAAATATTAAGCATGTCCTTTTACGCCTCGTGTATGTCCCTTGTAAGTTATTACATGATTATTTTTGAAATAAAAGAAGTGATACACATCAAATCCTTCTATTGCTTTTCTAATACTTAATATTTCATTACTAAATGACTACTCGAAATTTATATTTTAATTATACACACATACACGCGCACATACACATACGCGAGTGCTCACATACACGTCGAAAATATAATTTAATTACAATTACAATTCTTTGTATGTAACAATAATATATATATATTTATTTATTTATAACATAATCTTAAAATATAACAATTATAATACAGATAAACGAGCTATAAACTAAATAACTTTGGTCTATATAAAAGCCGTAGATAACTCGAACGAGTATTAAATAAAAAGACAAATTCGTAGCATTTATAAACGAACAAAGTTAACGAGTTTATAATTAACACGTTAATAATTGGATTCATATATATATGTATATATCTTATACTATATCTTATACTACGACACTTCGTCTACTACTTTTGCAATGTGGACTATAAACTTCCAACTTATCTTTCGGAGTATTCATAGCCGAATAATCAATTGGAAAAGGAATACTGTTCCCACGTGCGATACAAGAGTCTGTCATTCCAAGAAAATGTTCACCTGGTCCGAAAGGACCGCGTCCAAATAAAAAATTTGCAAAAACTAATTGATACTGCGGCCAACCAAGAGGATGATCTCCGTTCTGAAAAATGATCAATCCATATAATTTTATTTAAATAAATTAAATAATTCAATCGATTATTGTTCACTCACAGATGTCATGGAGTTATAGGCAATATCAAGACACTTTCCAATTCTATCCGAATCAAGACCAACGACCGAACTATAAAAATTACTGATTTCGTCCTTGCTGATCTTTCCATTTCCTGTACTATTAATAGAAAGAAAAAATATTCTAGGAATCATTTTAATCCAAAACGGTAATTCGTTGTAATTCGTTCCGTTAATCGGTGCTATTATCTTTGTCCACCAAGATAACCAATCGTCCAGATCAATTTTCCTCGTCTGTTCTTCCAACTCGTTTTTCTTTTCAGGAAATATCAATGAAGCAAACCCTTTTTCGATTTCCAACAAACGTAAATATTCCGGACCGTTCCAAGACCAATCGGCGAATCTTCGTAATCTCTTTACAAATACGAGAAAATTCGATAAAACACTTCGAAATGAAGAAAAAAAATAAAACAAAATAAATCTTTTCTATAAAAGAAAATACTACCTCGGATAATATCGCGAAATCCTTTCTAGTTATAAAACCATCCTTGTCGTGATCCAATAATATAAAGAAATGTGAAAGTTTGTCACGTTGTATAGGCGCCAAAGCTTTCGAAAGTCCACTTTTGTTAAAATCTTCGATCGCTGTTAAACTATCGTCGCTCGGATAACGACTCACCCAAGTTGCTGTTATTTGTCATATCGTCAATTACAATGTACGATATTACATACAAACAATCGAATCAAATTGAAAAATTGAATTGGTAAACAAAAAAATAAATAAAAAAAACAAAGGAATAAAAAGAAATCCTAATTGGACTTACTCCAAACATGTACGCTCCAGCCAGGATGTTCGATCTCTTTGGTAACCGTAGAAGTTCCAGTGAATTCGTCGGTATTACTAGGTACCGTTCTCCATCTCTTCAACAAATCTTTTGTTCTATCTCGAGTCCGATCGCAAGCTTGCCGCCAATTTGTAATAAACTTTCTTGGTACTTTAAGCGAGGCGCTCTCATCCAAACCAAGTTCTTGACTACCACCAGAACTACGAGCGCTTGATTCGACATCGTTACTTGCATCCAAGTTCTCCGAACCAGATGGATAATAAATCGGATCCTTTATGCTACCTGAACGAGTCTCCATGACGAACTACCTCGCTATTCTCGACTCTTCAGGGTGACTCCCCTAAAATAATCAATTCCTCGGTGTGAGAGGTCACCAGGTCGCTCGATAATGTGTCGTGTTGTCGTTCTAACACGCATCCCTGGCCCACCTTTCATTCATGGCCAACAATATCATCCAGGTTGCAAAAGTTTACGATTTCGTTTCATTATCGATTTGGATTACGATGGTGTTTTTGAATGAAACGATTTTTCTTTTCTTTTTTTTTTCTTTTTTTTTTTTTCTTTTCACGGTATTATTCTACTCTTTGTTTTTCTTCTTTTTTTTCTTTTTTTTTCTTTTTTTTTTTGGAATGATTAGAAAAAGAATTTATTAATCATTGTCAGACGATAGAAGATATAAGAAAGTGATCGATTCGTCGTTAAGATTTTATCTGATCGTTACTTAAAACGATCGCGAAATTATCTCCCTGTCATTTATTCGAGTTATATCTATATTGTTATACGCATTAATACGTTGACACCTTTTTTATTTTATAATATATTATCCTTTTTTTTTAAATTACCAATTTTTTTTAAATGGTCTTACGTACGATGCCATTTTTACATCTAAGTTATAAAGAATATATCTAGTGAGAGATCACTTCTAACAAATTACATATAAAAACATGATTCCAAACTTGAAATGTTCAAATCATATAATTTTTTGTTAATTTCGTTCGAATTTATCTTTAAATAATTATCGACAATTTCTAAATGTTTTAGTTCGACGTAGAGGGCTCTAGTAGAGGGATAAAAAAGAACGCATGGTCTGCCATCTGCAATATCATTTCGATCATTGTCTCATAACTACCATATTCGAGCGGCAGGTCTTTCCTTCTGTTCTAATCGCGTGGGGTGAGTGATATGCGATGGAAATCGTGTTATATCTCAAACATCTTAAATTCTACTTGAATTAAAATATAAGAAGATTTATTCTTGAATGTGATTGCATAATTTATCGTTATGATTTTATTCTCAATCTTTTAAAAAATATTTTCCTCTTTGTATCGTGAAAGTTAACCTTCAATAAATTTTGTCACGTCCATATTCTTTTTTTATTCCGAATATGTTTTGATAGTTTTATTGATTACATAAATAAATATTTCTTTCTTAAATCATTGTTATTGTTATTATTAGTATTACATGGTTACTGGTTTCGATGAAATTTTGTGCAAGATTTGTAACTTAGTAAAATTATTTTTTGTCATGTAGGGATTCACGATGGGTGCGTACAAGTATATGCAAGAATTGTATCGCAAGAAGCAAAGCGATGTACTCCGCTTCTTGTTGCGTGTTAGATGCTGGCAATATCGGCAATTAACAAAAATGCATCGTGCTCCAAGACCATCCAGGCCAGATAAAGCTCGCCGCTTAGGATACAAAGCTAAGCAAGGTGAGATCTATGTATAAGTGTTATAGCAAAATATTCAATGATTTTTCACAAACAAAACGTTTTCAAAGACATTGTAGTATTATAAAATTAGGCATGATAATCTTTTAACTACAGAATTGAAATAGTTTCCAGTCTTTAATTGTTTCGTCCAAGTATTATTTTGGATCATACTTTCGATTCGGCAGTCATGGAGATGCATGCCAACTTTTCCAATTATTTCTTTTTTTAGATGTGGCTCCTTTTATACCGCACAGTTTCTACCTTGGGGGATGAAATTGATTCCATGACTGCTGGTAAACATAAGATTGTTCTTGAAAAATTTTATATTAGAAAATAATACTAGAGTGTCTTGAAATATATTACATGATGAAACATCATGCACCACTCTTACAGTATCATGGTGATTGATTTTTAGTATACTGATCATTTTTACCGCTAATTGTAATATATTATTGAAGTCGTGATTGTTATAAGTAAGAAAGATATTTTATTTTCGAATTACAGGCTTTGTCATCTTCAGAATTCGTGTACGTCGCGGTGGACGCAAACGTCCTGTACCTAAAGGTGCAACATATGGTAAACCAAAAAGTCATGGTGTAAATCAACTTAAACCTACTAGAAAATTACAGTCTGTGGCTGAAGTAAGTCTATCCTACTTACGCAGCTTCATATAATTTTATTATCTATAGATAAAAAATTAGTAAATAAATTAATATTGATATGTAATACCGTTAGGAACGTGTTGGTCGTCGTTGCGGTGGTTTAAGAGTATTAAACAGCTATTGGGTAGCTCAAGATTCATCTTACAAATACTATGAAGTCATTTTGATTGATCCTGCACATAAGGTAATTTTGTTCTAACAAACATGTATCTAAAAAAAATTTTTATGTTATTCAATGATGAAAACATACCTAATTGTGAAATAAGATGATATTTAACTTCCTTGGATGTCTGAAACGAATATGCATTTACATGTAGGAAACATTTGTGTAAGAACAGATTAGAATGTCCTTTTTTTGTTTTAGGCTGTCAGAAATGATCCTAAAGTAAACTGGATATGTAATTCAGTACACAAACACCGTGAACTTCGTGGAAAGACCTCAGCTGGTAGGAGTTCACGTGGCTTAGGTAAAGGACATCGTTATTCACAAACAATTGGTGGATCACGACGAGCTGCATGGCTTCGAAGAAACTCTCTATCGCTACGAAGAAAGCGATAATTACTTTTTATTGTTTGCCACCTACATTGAAAGACACGATACATCATTTTATTGTATATTCGTATTATGTCAATATAATGGTGTATCCTGTGAAAAATAAATGTCTCTTTCTTAAAGATCATTTGCCCTTGGACAAAAATAGGTTTCACGATTTAATATTAAAACGTAAAATAATATAATTTAGATTTGCAATTTCTTGCAATCTTTCTATAAAAAAAAAATTTTACTTGGTTCACCTCACGTTATCAAAGTATTAAAAAAAGAAAAGAAAAAGAAAAATACAAAAAAAGAAGATAAAATTTTGTAATGAATTTTTGTATTTTTATTCACATACATTTGAAAACAATAATCTTAAGATAGTTTCATTGCCCAGGACCGGATAACGATTTATCCATAAACTTCTTTTTCGCAAAGCAGAGCCACCATTTGCTAGGTTTCCCATCCTTGCCGTAAACTTTTTCTACCAATCTTGCTGCGGTTTCTTGTCTGATTTGTTGCAGATATTGTCTCATTAAATCTACAAAAGTTATATCAATTATTATCGACTAAATAATTTGTTGAAAGATCGAAATATATATTTACCAGCTTCTGCAGGTGTATTAGGTTTAGCGTAGACAGAATTCAATGGAAAACCAGGTTCACCAGGTATATCAAATTTAGAAATTGCAAGAGAAAACATTTCACTGGTTGCTTGATTCTGATTGGCACACTTTTGTAACCTTTTCAAGCATTCAGTAATATATAAGGTAATGTAAATTAAAACTCTATCAGCCTCACTCTACGGCACGAACAAAAAGAATAATATTTTTTTTATTTTCTATAAAATTAAAGATAATAAAACAACATTGCACTTGATATACCTTAATCTCATATGTTCTAAAAAATACATTTGCCTTGAAGAAATTCAACGCTTCATCAATTATATCTATATCCTTATTGTTTAAAGGTGGTGCAGGACCTCTAAATTCGGTTTTAATTGGTAAAAGGGCCATATTCCCGATGGTTGCATTACTTTCTGTGAAACTAGAGTGATAGGCCTGAAATTGAAAATATATTAAAGTATAATTAAAATTACAAAACCGTATTATAACCATGTTTTGATATAATAATCGACGAAATAAAATACACACGATTGAGTTGATTTCCCATTCCATTGGTATAAATATAGCGATTATCTGTATAGTAATACCTTATAAATCTGTTTACAAATAACTTACAATACGAAAATGAGATCAAAAATGTCAAGTATAGTTTGTTTATCGCAATGACAGGGTGACACCCTTTTTATCGCTTGACTTCTGTAGTATATTTAAACTAAATGTATAATACTCTATCATTACTTACAGGCATCTTGGAAGATTTAAAACAAGTACTTATTATAGTCTTTTTCAAGCTTTTTATACATATCACGAGAAATATTTGCTATCCTTATGACTAATAACAGGAAATAAGATACGTGTCAGACATTTTCGAACCATCGTCTCAAGCCGAATTCTGAATAAGTACCATCCATATTTGTATGGACATAAGGCGCCATCTGGTGTTCGTTCTTAAAAAATAAGTGCATCTAGAAAGAAACAACTACGTTTATCGTTGCATTATGGTTCTACTCTAATACTACTTTCAAACTTGAAATTGTAAACATACTTGTAAACATTGTATTCTCGTTCTGTATGACAATATATATAGTGATCATGTATTTTTAATTTGTAAAAGATGGCTGATGCATGTACGCAAGAGGATGTGTTCTCTCAAATTGAATATGCATTTCCTATTATTAAAGAAGAGGTATAAAATTTTATATTATCTTTTTTCAATCTTTCTATATAATAACGCATAAATATTATTTGTCAGATTCAAAACGATTGCACGGATGAACAATTTGCTACCATAATTGAACAAATAAGGATATGGAAGTTGACAAATTTTGTTAAAGATATAGTACTTCATCACATAGAATATTATATTCGTCAGAAAGTGGCACCAACATTTTGGAAGAAATTTGTAAATAGTACGAGTGAACAAGAAGGTTTTGAACTCTTCAAAAGCGCTGTGGATGGTTTATACATTAGTTTAACTGAATTTTTACCTCTCTTGAAAAAGTTGGAATATCTTGAACAAGAAGACGTTGAAAAAATTGTACTTCAAACTGATAATGTGTTATCAAGATTTAAACTTATTGTTAGATCTACTTTATTAAGTCAATTACCATTGGACCATGAACATATAATAGAGCAATTTTATAGAATTGCATTTAATGTATTTTGTAATTCGGATAATAGTTCATTACATGGTAATAATTGAAAATATGAAATTATCACAGTTTGTACAATTTATTAATGTACAAATTATTAATTGCATTATTCGTAGATTCTAGTGGAAGTGATGCGGCGCAATGCGGAGGTTGTAATCAAGAAATAGATAAATGCCAATGTCAGATGATAGTATATATGTTCCACGAAACTAATAGGAAATTAATTGAATTAGAATTATTGGAGAGATTAGTAGGCAATGTACTTACATCATTAATACACATTCGTATCAAATGTCATGTAAGTGAAACGTGTGACAGAGTATTTGATGTATCGCAACTTAAGCCATTGGAAAATGTAAGCCCATGTACTTGTCATGAAATTTGCATAAATTCATATACTTTTATAAAAATTATTCATAGAAATATAAATTTTTAATTTTATTTCAGTGGCTTGAAACTGTTGTTATGAATTGGTTGATAAGGATATATTCAGGAGGATTTTCAAAAACTGTTTCTTTGAGCGATGATATTCGTGATGCTGTTATTAAATTCAAAAGAAAATTGTCTCACTATTTGTATGAGACATACACAAGAATTAGAATCGATCAGCTTTTTAATATCATAATAGGTAAATGACAATTTTGATAGGATATTTTAAATGGATATGTTTATCAGACAAATATCTTTAATATATAGTTAAAACAATTATTTACACTGGAAAAATTTGTACTTAGAATATCCTGATTCACAACCTGCAATAGATGATCTTCGAATTTGTTTGGACAGAACGGATTTGCGCAAAGTTTTGGTGGAAACATTACAGGAAGCACTTAAAACTAGACTTTTACATCCAGGTGTCAATACTCCAGATATATTAACTGCATATATTGCTGCTATTAAAGCTTTGAGACAATTGGATCCAACAGGAGTGCTTCTTGAAACTGTGACAGAACCTATTAAGTAAGTTATATTTATTTCAATTATTAATAAGAATATTTTTCACAATTAATTATATTGTATTATTTTTTTATTTAAGAGTTTATTTAAGAAGTAGAGAAGATACAGTAAGATGTGTTGTTAGTGGTTTATTGGACGATTCACCTAGTGATTTAGCCGATGAATTAGTGAAAGGGGAATCCTTGCAATTAGATGATGGTTCAGCTGATGAAGAAAACGAAGATTGGGAGAAATGGGTTCCTGATCCAGTGGATGCTGATCCTGGTAAATTATTTAGTATACAAAAAGATAATAGTAGAATATTTTGTACAACATCTTTTTTACATATTCTTTTTTCAGCCAAATCTACGCAACGAAGGATGTCTGATATAATTTCAATGCTAGTTAACGTATATGGAAGTCAAGATTTGTTTGTTAACGAGTATCGTACATTATTGGCAGATAGATTATTGTCTCAATTAAATTATCACACAGAACGAGAAATTCGCCATTTAGAATTATTGAAAAGAAGATTTGGAGAAAATCAACTACATTATTGCGAAGTTATGTTAAAAGACGTCTATGATTCGAAAAGGATAGATGGAAATATTCAATCGGACACCAGTTATAGCTTAGAAAAAGAACATTTTCCAACATCTGCTCTTATACTGTCTGCACAATTTTGGCCACCGTTTAAAGAGGATTGGAAATTGGAATTACCCCAAATTGTACAAGATCAATTGAATAAATATGTGAAGGCGTTTGAAGCTCTAAAGGGAAACAGAACTCTTTGTTGGAAACCACATTTAGGAAATGTCAATCTTGAAATTGAATTGAAGGATAGAAAATTAGACATAAATGTAACCCCGATACATGCTACGATTATATTACATTTTCAGGATAAAAGTAAAATAATATGTTGAGAACTTTTTTCATATTTTTTTATATTTTCATAATTCCAATAGCTCGATCATATTTTATATTGTTTACAGAGGAATGGAATTTAGAAGAGTTAGCACAAGTGATGCATGCTCCGGCAACAGTACTTAGACGGAAAATAACTTTTTGGGTTTCTCAAGGACTTTTAAAAGAGATCTATAATGATGTTTTCGTACTTCAAGAAGAAAGTTCATCGAAAAATAGAACTTTGTCGGATATCGTGGAAGAGGAAGAAGCTGAAAGTGCAATGGCTTCTGCTAGTGATCAAAGGGAAGAAGAGTTACAAGTTTTTTGGTCGTACATTGTTGGAATGTTAACTAATTTAGATTCTATGCCATTGGAAAGAATTCATCAGATGTTAAAAATGTTTGCATCTCAAGGTCCAGGTGCTGTGGAATGTGGATTACCAGAACTAAGACAATTCCTTGATGGAAAAGTTAGAGAACATCAATTATTATTTTCTGGTGCTCTTTATCGACTTCCTAAATCGTGATAAAATTAATATAACTTATATCTCTATATATTGTTCCGATTGAGTTTAATCATATGTTGTACATCTGTTTTTTATATATGCATATATATATATAAAACATTTAAAATAAAAAAAAGAAATCATATGATTACTTTTAATGCAATTTGAATAAATTATATTTGTTTTTTGTTTACTTTTTGCGTGTACTATGATTTTATATATTAATTGCTTATGAGATCCAGCAGAGAGTTACACGTAAAATTAAAATAAAAACAAGCAACACTGTGATTTTTTGGATTTATTCAATGAATGTTAGTTAAACGCTCTAATGCTAACAGTTGTGTAATAAAAATATTTCTCTCGTGCGCATTTCAAACACAGAAAGTAAGTGTTAGTGATCTTCTACACTTAGTTTGGTAAAGTGTAGTGTATGTACATAGATCGTAAATTGCACCATTATGTGTGTTCAAATTTTGACGTATGTATTTATATACGTTGCATTTTCACATCATAAACATTGCTACGAGAATAAGATAATACTTTAATAATGATGAATATTGTATATATCAAATTAGTCATATGAGATAAAGTCAGTCATGTTACTTGACTTTGTGAGCAACTTTTTATAATTATTTTATTAGCACAAACTTTCATATACATAATTGTTATTTAATTATTGCCAATAATATTTATGATACTTCACAATATGATTCTTTATCATTGATCCTAATAAAAATTTATTCGTGTGTCACCTTCTTTGATATTTAATGTCAAAATAAATATTTTAATTATCTATTGCTGCTATAGAGAACAGAGTTTTCTTTTCCTTCGTAAAATATTAGACTTTTTGGTAAAAATAAAGCTACTTGTGATGAACTTTTCACATATATTTATCTAAATTTGTATTTATATATATCCTTTGAACACGATTTTAGCACTTACATTATCTGTGTAAATTCAATAGCCATTCTCGGTTTGATGCTTCCTTTGTACTTTTTACAGTTTAGCAAAAACCGAAATGTTTTCAAAGATGTAGCTGAGTTATATATATTGCAGATTATGATATTTTTTTCTTTACTTTTTTTTTTTCATTTTTTACACGTACGTACGTATATAATTAATTTATTTATTTTGCAAATTTCATTGCAAATTATAAATTCTCATGGGTAATATAAAGTACTAAGCTTTTTTTTTTAATCAGATCTTACAGAGATTTCAAAAAAATTAAAATTATCTGCATTTCTCCTGCTTACACATTAATATTGCCACATATCCTGCACATTGTTGACAAATATATTGTCAACGTTAAGATAAAATATGAAACTAAAAAATAGACATAATATAAATTTCGACAAAAAAAAAAAAAAAACTATTTAACTCTATAACGCAATAAAAGAAAAACTCAGATATATCATAATTTCTAACAAAATTGCTTGCACGTATATTATATAATTTCTTAGATATAATTTATATGTGCACATATATATTTATATAAATATATATTAAATGAAGTATAAATAAACGATGCCTAGATTGTTATTGTTGTTTTGTACAAGAAAAAAAATGCGTTAAAAAATGATTCACAATTTTGTTTAGATTCGTACGCGTAGGTAGTAGATGTAATTTCGACAAAAATATAAAGACGATAGTCCATAATAAATGCTTGAAATACTCAATGTATTAACGATAAAATTATAAATCGAGGCATTACTTATTTATACTATTTAAACTTTTAATTATCTCAGCATATATGTATAATGTGTTGGTAATTGCATAACAGCACATATAGAGAATGACCTTTCTATTGTATATAATATGCATAAATGTTTATGCACGTAGGTGCAGATAACAAACATATGCATTTTTCAAACTTATATAATTATATTTATATAAATATAAGACAATGTGATATACATATACATATACATATATATATATATATATATATATATATATATATATAATTTTTTTTCTATCGATTACGTATGTGATAATAAAATAATCGAATATTATTATTTCACATTGTGAGTTTAAGTAGATTTCAGATCACTTTTATATCATAGCTGTGTGCCTTTTAGCATCTATGTACAAGAAAGACAAGCTACCAGTGTCTCTTGTGAA